>NC_079459.1:11196259-11293372 GCF_903798145.1 Danio aesculapii | reverse complement strand
TTCTTCATTGCTAGAGCTGGAGCTGCTGCTTGAACTATCCATAACAACAAGCGTGTCAACTTTGTCTTCTTATTCTGTGTTTCAAGTTACTTCTATGTCAGAAGCTTAAAGTTGTGTAGCGCCATCTAACGTCAAGGAATGATTTTGCATACTCTTCTGCTCTTCTGTCTCGAAAAACGCAAACGAAAAGCGTCCTGGTGTGTACGAGCCTTAACAATCTTTAGTTGCAAGTCACTTATAAGTGATAGGTTAATGATGCACTGTGGAGAGGTAAGCATGATCGAACACCCAATGAGGGGGGAGAGCATGCTTTGAGCCTGGCAGCTAATCTGAAATAATAAATAACACCTGTTTGTTCTAGTGATTGGGCCGGAGAGACACACTTTTTAAGGAGAACAGAAGGAGCAGCTGGGGGAATAGAGAGCACACACACACATACACAGCTACGTGTGTTGTGCAATGAGAAAATAAAAATATATTACTTACCTGATATCACCGACCCTGTCTTCTTCTTCCCACACAACAACGAACCTTACTACAGTGGTGCCGAAACCCGGGAAGAAGAAGAAACTTCGTAGCCAGAATGTTTACTCCGTCTACTAGTCCATGTGCGGAAGTCATCCAGGCGCTCGCAGTTCTCCACCAGGATCAACATCATGTGCTGGTGCAGTTAAAGAAAGATCTAGGACATCCTTTCCAGGTTTGGAGGCCCAGCGGGAGGACCGCGAGGTAATCCGGAGTCTGCTGACCCAGGAGATCCAGGGCAAGGATAGTACACCACAAGTCTGCTCCATGAAGGAGGTGAGTGCGCTGATTCGTGTCCCTGCCACGCCAATCGTCGCCCCAGGTCCCTATGGGCTATACCGGATACCAGTGAGTATAAAAGGGGGTACATATCAAGCTTTGGTGGATTCGGGGTGCAACCAAACCTCCATCCACCAAAGCCTGCTTCAAGACCCATCATTGGATACGAGCAGCACGGTAAGGGTAAGGTGTGTGCACGGTGATGTAATTCACTACCTGCTAACGGCGATAGACATTCAAATCCGGGGTAAAAAGCATAGTGTTGAGGTAGCAGTTAACCCGCACCTCAAACACCCGCTAATTCTGGGAACCAATTGGCCTGGATTTAATAGATTATTAACGCATATGGTGCGCTGCTTGCCGTGAATGTCAGCTGGTGAATCCACCAGCCACCCCAAAAGCGCCATTGCGCCCTCTACCAATTATGGAGATCCCCTTCGAGAGAATTAGTATGGATCTCATCGGGCCATTAGAGCAATCCGCACGTGGGCACCGGTTTGCATTAGTCCTAGTGGATCATGCAACCCGCTACCCGGAAGCAGTAGCACTCTGTAACATCTCAGCAAAGAGTGTTGCGAAAGCTCTGTTTCGTATAATCTCCCAAGTGGGAATCCCTAAGGATATTCTCACTGATCAAGGCACCGCGTTCATGTCATGCACCATGCGCAAGCTTTACGGATTATTGGGCGTTAAATCCATTCGCACCAGCATCTATCACCCACAAACAGATGGGCTGGTGGAAAGGTTTAATCGCACGCTTAAATCAATGATCCGTAAATTCGTTCACGAGGATGCGAAAAATTGGGATAAGTGGTTGGAGCCCTTGTTATTCGCTGTGCGGGAGGTTCCCTAAGCCGCCATGTGGTTTTCCCCCTTCAAGCTTCTCTACGGCAAACAGCCCAGAGGGGTTTTGGATGTCGTTAGAGAGGCTTGGAAGGATGAGCCTTCTAATAGTAAAAATGAAATTCAGTATATTCTGGACCTTAGAGTGAAGCTCAACACACTGGTGCGGCTCTCTATGGAGAATTTTCTTAAGGCCCAGGATGACCAACGCCGGCGATATGACAAGAGCACTTAACTATGTAAATTTGCAAAGGGAGATAAAGTCCTTGTACTGCTAACCACTTCCAGCTCTAAATTACTCACCAAGTGGCAAGGGCCGTTTGTGGTCACACGAGTCAGTGATCTCGATTACGAGGTGGTTCGTTTGGACAGGGCTGATTTAAATCAGATCTATCAATTTAATCTGCTAAAGCAGTGGAGGGAGCCGGAGGAAGTGGCACTGGTACTGCTCGATATTACTCGACATTGGATTTGACAAAGTTTGGATGACACCAATTCGTGACACTTCCGTTCAGGCTGTTCGGGGCACCGGCGACGTTTCAGTATCTGATGGATAAAATACTCGGCTCTCACGTGTCATATGCCGCTAGGCCTTGGCTGTTCGTGGAAATTTTCCCATTCAAATAAGTTGCCAGATGACGCTTAGTTGGTGCGAGGGATCATACTCAACTTTTGGACAACACATACCACTTAATCAAATGACTACTTGTCACTTTTGCTAAAATGCTGGTAAGTCGCTGAAATCTGCCCTAGGCTGCGAACAGATGCCTTCGGGGGTGCCAAAGCTCTTCATCTTCAATCCCTCAGACCCCCAGGGGCTGATCCGGGGCCCATGACACGTCCAACTTATTCCATTCATTTGGTAGGTGTTTTGTGGACAGCGCCCGATCGACCCCAAACTGACATTTATGTTGCGTCACGGGCCCCTGAGGCAGGCCCCTGAGTTCTGCGGTTGCACCGGCAAATTTGCTCAAAAAAGCCCCCCATGACTGCGAACCTCCTATGGAGTTTCCATTGACATAAGCTGCAAGTGGGATGTTGGCTCCCAAGAGGTCAAAAGGTCAGAGGGCCCCGAAAATCAGCATGGGGGGCGTACAGGGGCCCCTGACACGAGACCCAGAGTGTCGGGCCACAGATGGCTTCTATGCACACGGGAGCGCTGATGTTGGCCGATCGGCCCCGAACTGACATATATGTTACGTCACGGGCCCCTGATGCAAGCCCCCAAGTTCCGTGGGCGTACTTGCTAATTTGCTCAAAAAAGCCCCCATGACCGCGAACCACCTATGGAGCTTCCGTTGAATAAGTTGGAAGCGGAACAAGGCTGTACAGGGGGGGTCAAAAGGTCGCAGGACCCCAGCTTTGGCACAGAGTACCGCCGCTGGCCCCCCAGCCAGATCCCCACATTCCGTAGCCCTAGCTGCTGTGTGAGCCTTTTAGGTCTGGCCAACGAAACCACCCTCTTAGACCTCCTCCCATAGAGCTCTATGTGAGACAGAGGCACGTATGAAGAGCTCAGAAAAATTTTGGGGGTGTCCCTCGGGCTAGCCCTCTCGGTAGACCGAGGGCCTTGTGACGCAACTCTGTGCCAAATCTGGGGTCCCTCGGGCCCTCTGTGGCTGAAGGGGGGCCGCTGACACGTGCAACCTATCCCATTCATTCTAATTGGTGGTTCGTGGACGCCCTGCAGAATAGACCCCGTGGTCCCAAACGGCTCCAAATTGAAATGGGCTGACCGGCAGGGCCCCCTCAAACGATCCGCAAAGTTTGGGGCCTGCAGGTCCTTTGCAATTGCTTAATTGGCTGGGCGGGGGAGGGGAGGATTGGATCATTTTCACCGAATATTTCTTTCTGATTTTTTTTCAAGTGCTTGCCAAGTGCCGAGGGGTACGAGATTGGAATAGGGGGTGCAGAAGGCCGTGACGAGACTGTAGTCAAAGCCCCCATGGTTTTGCGCCAAAATAAAGGTCCCTTTGACCGCTCAAACAAGAAGGTCCCACAGGCAACTTATTTGATGGGGCCCGTGTAGGCTGTTCATGGACAGTGCTTTTTTAGGCCAGAGAAGCCATTTGGTGAGCCCTGACGTGGAAGACACTGCTGAATGGGGATTCCTGACCCCCATGCTCCCCCGAATGAACCCCAAAATCGTTCCTGCTGTGAATGGTGACCCTTTACAGGGTTGTCCACGGACAGCCTAACTAGGCCTGTTCAGATAAGCTACAGATGGGATCATTTTTATTGATCCGTCCGCTGGAGCTGCACAATCTCAAAAAAGTGCCAAAAAAACCCATTGAGGTGGATAGGCAAGCACCCCTGGGGCACCTCCAGGTGTCGAAACGTTGAAATTCCACTGTCCATGAACAGCCTATTTCCTACAATGGGATAGATTGTACGTGGGATGTCCAGATCTCAGCTTCTGGAAACAGCAGTAAGCCCAAACCTGCGTTTCTGTGCTAATCTGGACATGAACTGTCCAGGGTGTGAATTTGGAGAAGTTTGGAGAAACTTGAAAATCTGACCAAAAAAACTCCAAGGGGGTACGGTACGTACACCATAGAGATTTTTTGAGTGAAATTTTCAACTTTCTCCAATCTTATTCAAATGTCACACCCTGGACAGGGCATGTCCAGATTAGAGCAGGAAGGCAGGTTTCAGATTGCTAGGCCTTGTAGAAGCTGAGATCTTGACATCCCATCTGCAATCTATTCCATTCATAAAAATAGGTGGTTCCTGGACAGTGGAATTTTGAGGTTTTAACACCAGGTGGCAAGTCAGGGGGAGGTGAGGATCTACCTCCACAGGTTTGTTTGGACATCTGTTGAGGTCTGACCACTTAGGTGGACGGATCATGTAAAACATCCCACTTGTAACTTATTTGACTGGGCCCGCATAGGCTGTCCATGGTGGAAAGTGCCTTTTTAGGCCACAGAAGCCGTTTGGTGAACTCTGTTGTGGGAAAGACTGCTAGACAGATATGCCCCAGGTGGGTTGGTACTATATCATGTTCTGAAATATAAATGTCAATGCTTATATTGACCAAAAAAGGCTGTGCACCACTATTGATGCATTTCAACCAAAATTCAACATAATCAGAAGTGGAAATATTGGCTAAAGAGCAAAGTTGTGGCCTCTAGGGACCTCACTGAGGACTACAGCACCTTTGGAATCAGAAAATGAAGATGCATATTTGATGATAGCAGTTTTTTGTTCACATGATCACGTAAACCATCCCACCTGTAGCTTATTCAGTGTAGCCTATGTAGGCTGTCTGTGGAGATCCCACTTGTAGCTTATTTAATGGACCTTAAATAAGCTGTCTGAGGACATCCCACTTGTAGCTTATTCAATGGACCTTAAATAAGCTGTTTAAGGACATCCCACTTGTAGAAAAACGGGTTTCAGAATTTTTTTTTTAGAAAGGCGGGTCCCCGTGATGGCCACAAACAGCACAATCATAGGCAGCCTAATTGCTCCTCTGATCATCTGTCTGAGGACATCCCAGAAACAGGATGTCCACAGACAGCCTAATAAGCTACAGGTGGGATGTCCGCAGAGAGCTGAAAAGGCTACAGATGGGATGTCACAGGCATTTAATAAGCTGCTGGTGGGATGTCTGCAGAGAGCCTACCTAGGGTCCATTGACTAACGTACAGATGGGATGTCACCAGACATTTAATAAGCTACAGGTTCATTGAATATGCTACGATGGGTTGTTCCTGGCAACTTGGGCGTTCTGAGGACCTGATTGTCCGATCGTGGCCACGTTGGCATCCAGGGGGACGTGTAGGTTGTTCCCAGCCAATTAGGTGTTCAGGGGACAGATAGGCTGTTTGTGGCCACATAGGTGTTTGGAGGGACAGATGGGTCGTTTCAGGCCAATTAGGTGTTCAGGGGGACAGATCGTGGGAGGTGGGCGGGGTCCCAGCAAGGGGGGCGGTTACTCGTCAGAGGAATAGGCCGTAAGGGGGAGGTTTAGGCTGTCCCCAGACTCCCAACCCTAACCTAGTTGGTGGGCCCCGTGTAGGGGGTCCCTGTCAGTCCGCTGCCACCAAGTGGCGAACCCCAGATTGCAACAGATTGGGTTGAAAAAAACTACCCCTTCGACGGCATTCCGCGGGGCCACCGGGGGAGCTAGGATCGGGTCCAGGGGACCTCCCCCCGGGCCCCGCGCGGTCTTCGGTGTGTGAAAAATCACCTAGGGGCAGCGCGCAGCGTCTGGGAACAGCCGTCTGCCAACCCCCTATTAAGTTCCCCGTGGGACCCCTTCTCGGTCGGCGTCCTTATAGGGGAAAAGCAAGTGATTTTGAAACTGCTCATATTTTGACCTTTCATGCAGTATACTTATTCTAGGGGCTGAGATATGATGTTTTCAGGCCAAAAAAGAAAGTGATAAAAACAGCTTAAAACCATGAAATCCATCATTCATTTTGTTTTACAGAACACTGTATGTAATTTTAAACATGTTTAAGCAAGTTTCAAAAGAAAAGCAAGTGATTTTGAAACTGCTCATAGTTTGACCTTTCATGCAGTATTCATGTTCAAGGGGCTGAGATAAGATGTTTTCAGGCCAAAAACAGAAACTGATAAAAACAGCTTAAAACCATAAATTCCATCATTCTTGTTGTTTTACACAACACTGTGTGCAGTTTTAAACATGTTTACACAACTTTCAAGGGAAAAGCAAGTGATTTTGAATGTGCTCATATTTTGATCTTTCATGCAGTATTCTTGATCCAGGGGCTGAGATTTGATGTTTTCAGGCCAAAAACTGAAAGTAATGAAAACAGCTTAAAACCATAAATTCCATCATTATTTTTGTTTTACACAACATTATATGCAGTTTTAAACAAATTTAAACAACCTTCAAGGGAAAAGCAAGTGACTTTGAATGTGCTCAAATTTTGACCTTTCATGCAGTATTCCTGTTCTAGGGGCTGAGATATGTTTTCAACCATTTTTTTTAATAAAAACAGCTTAAAACCATGAATTCCATCATTCTTTTTGTTTTACACAACATTATATGCAGTTTTAAACATATTTAAACAACTTTCAAGGGAACAGCAATTGACTTTGAATGTGCTCATATTTTGACCTTTCATGCAGTATTCTTGTTCTAGGGGCTGAGATATGATGTTTTCAGGCCAAAAACAGAATGTGATAAAAATAGAATAAAACCATGAATTTCATCATTCTTTTTCCTTTACACAACATTATATGCAGTTTTAAACATGTTCAAGCAAGTTTCAAGGGAAAAGCAAGTGATTTTGAAACTTCTCATATTTTGACTTTTCATGCAGTATTCTTGTTCTAGGGGCTGAGATATGATGTTTCAGGATAAAAAAAAAAGTGATAACCATCATTCTTTTTGTTTTACACCCCATTATATGCAGTTTTAAACATATTTGAACTACTTTCAGGGAAAAGCAAGTGACTTTGAATGTGCTCATATTTTGAACTTTCATGCAGTATTCTTGTTCTAGGGGCTGAGACATGATGTTTTCAGGCCAAAAACAGAAAATGATAAAAACAGCTTAAAACCATGAATTCCATCATTCTTTTTGTTTTACACAACATTATATGCAGTTTTAAACATGTTTAAGCAAGTTTCAAGGGAAAAGCAAGTGATTTTGAATGTGCTCATATTTTGACCTCTCATGCAGTATTCTTATTCCAGGGGCGGAGATATGATGTCTTCAGGCCAAAAACAGAAAGTGATAAAAACAGCTTAAAACCATGAAATCCATCGTTCTTTTTGTTTTACACAACACTGTATGTAATTTTAAACATGTTCAAGCAAGTTTCAAGGGAAAAGCAAGTGATTTTGAAACTTCTCATTATTTGACCTTTCATGCAGTATTCTTGTTCTAGGGGCTGAGATATGATGTTTTCAGGCCAAAAACAGAAAGTGATTAAAACAGCTTAAAACCATGATTTCCACCATTCTTTTTGTTTTACACAACACGGTGTGCAGTTTTAAAAATGTTTACACAACTTTTAAGGGAAAAGCAAGTGATTTTGACTTTTCATGCAGTAATTTTGTTCTAGGGGCTGAGATATGATGTTTTCAGGCCCCGCGCGGTCTTCGGTGTGTGAAAAATCACCTAGGGGCAGCGCGCAGCGTCTGGGAACAGCCGTCTGCCAACCCCCTATTAAGTTCCCCGTGGGACCCCTTCTCGGTCGGCGTCCTTATAGGGGAAAAGCAAGTGATTTTGAAACTGCTCATATTTTGACCTTTCATGCAGTATACTTATTCTAGGGGCTGAGATATGATGTTTTCAGGCCAAAAAAGAAAGTGATAAAAACAGCTTAAAACCATGAAATCCATCATTCATTTTGTTTTACAGAACACTGTATGTAATTTTAAACATGTTTAAGCAAGTTTCAAAAGAAAAGCAAGTGATTTTGAAACTGCTCATAGTTTGACCTTTCATGCAGTATTCATGTTCAAGGGGCTGAGATAAGATGTTTTCAGGCCAAAAACAGAAACTGATAAAAACAGCTTAAAACCATAAATTCCATCATTCTTGTTGTTTTACACAACACTGTGTGCAGTTTTAAACATGTTTACACAACTTTCAAGGGAAAAGCAAGTGATTTTGAATGTGCTCATATTTTGATCTTTCATGCAGTATTCTTGATCCAGGGGCTGAGATTTGATGTTTTCAGGCCAAAAACTGAAAGTAATGAAAACAGCTTAAAACCATGATTTCCATCATTATTTTTGTTTTACACAACATTATATGCAGTTTTAAACAAATTTAAACAACCTTCAAGGGAAAAGCAAGTGACTTTGAATTTGCTCAAATTTTGACCTTTCATGCAGTATTCCTGTTCTAGGGGCTGAGATATGTTTTCAACCATTTTTTTTAATAAAAACAGCTTAAAACCATGAATTCCATCATTTTTTTTGTTTTACACAACATTATATGCAGTTTTAAACATATTTAAACAACTTTCAAGGGAACAGCAATTGACTTTGAATGTGCTCATATTTTGACCTTTCATGCAGTATTCTTGTTCTAGGGGCTGAGATATGATGTTTTCAGGCCAAAAACAGAATGTGATAAAAATAGAATAAAACCATGAATTTCATCATTCTTTTTGTTTTACACAACATTATATGCAGTTTTAAACATGTTTAAGCAAGTTTCAAGGGAAAAGCAAGTGATTTTGAATGTGCTCATATTTTGACCTCTCATGCAGTATTCTTGTTCCAAAGGCGGAGATATGATGTTTTCAGGCCAAAAAAAGAAAGTGATAAAAACAGCTTAAAACCATGAATTCCATCATTCTTTTTGTTTTACACACCATTATATGCAGTTTTAAACATGTTCAAGCAAGTTTCAAGGGAAAAGCAAGTGATTTTGAAACTTCTCATATTTTGACTTTTCATGCAGTATTCTTGTTCTAGGGGCTGAGATATGATGTTTTCAGGATAAAAAAAAAAGTGATAACCATCATTCTTTTTGTTTTACACCCCATTATATGCAGTTTTAAACATATTTGAACTACTTTCAGGGGAAAAGCAAGTGACTTTGAATGTGCTCATATTTTGAACTTTCATGCAGTATTCTTGTTCTAGGGGCTGAGACATGATGTTTTCAGGCCAAAAACAGAAAATGATAAAAACAGCTTAAAACCATGAATTCCATCATTCTTTTTGTTTTACACAACATTATATGCAGTTTTAAACATGTTTAAGCAAGTTTCAAGGGAAAAGCAAGTGATTTTGAATGTGCTCATATTTTGACCTCTCATGCAGTATTCTTATTCCAGGGGCGGAGATATGATGTCTTCAGGCCAAAAACAGAAAGTGATAAAAACAGCTTAAAACCATGAAATCCATCGTTCTTTTTGTTTTACACAACACTGTATGTAATTTTAAACATGTTCAAGCAAGTTTCAAGGGAAAAGCAAGTGATTTTGAAACTTCTCATTATTTGACCTTTCATGCAGTATTCTTGTTCTAGGGGCTGAGATATGATGTTTTCAGGCCAAAAACAGAAAGTGATTAAAACAGCTTAAAACCATGATTTCCATCATTCTTTTTGTTTTACACAACACGGTGTGCAGTTTTAAAAATGTTTACACAACTTTTAAGGGAAAAGCAAGTGATTTTGACTTTTCATGCAGTAATTTTGTTCTAGGGGCTGAGATATGATGTTTTCAGGCCAAAAATAGAAAGTGATAAAAACAGCTTAAAACCATGAATTCCATTGTTCTTTTTGTTTTACACAACACTGTATGTAATTTTAAACATGTTTAAGCAAGTTTCAAGGGAAAAGCAAGTGATTTTGAAACTGGTCATATTTTGACCTTTCATGCAGTATTCTTGTTTCAGGGGCTGAGATATGATGTTTTCAGGCCAAAAACAGAAAGTGGTAAAAACAGCTTAAAACCATGAATTCCATCGTTCTTTTTGTTTTATACAACACTGTAATTTTAAAGATGTTTAAGCAAGTTTCAAGGGAAAACAAGTGATTTTGAAACTTCTCATATTTTGACCTTTCATGCAGTATTCTTGTTCAAGACGCTGAGATATGATGTTTTCAGGCCAAAAACAGAAACTGATAAAAACAGCTTAAAACCATGATTTCCATCATTCTTTTTGTTTTACACAACACGGTGTGCCGTTTTAGTTTGTTAATAGAGGATGCTGGGCAGCCAGCAAACAGTGCATTACAGTAGTCCAGCCTAGAAGTCATAAAAGCATGGACTAGCTTTTCTGCATCTGAGATGGATAGCATACTTCGTAACTTAGCGATATTTCTCAGATGAAAGAAAGCAGTTTTTGTGACATGGGATATATGATTTTTAAAAGTTAAATTGGTGTCTAATATGACACCCGGATCTTTTATAGTAGAGCTAACGCTAACTTTGTATCCCTCTAATTGTAGGTCGAGTTGTGAGATCTGCTGTGTACAGGATTTAGGCCCAATAAGTATTAATTCTGTTTAAGAGAAGATAATTGTTGGTCATCCAGTCTTTAACATCTTTAATACACTCAGTTAGCTTGGACAGTTTAGACGTCTCATCAGGTTTAGTTGAAATATATAATTGAGTATCATCTGCATAGCAGTGAAAGCTGATCCCATGTCTTCTAATAATGTCTCCCAGGGGTAGCATGTATATTGTAAACAGCAAAGGGCCTAAAACTGATCCTTGAGGCACCCCGTATTTTACTGGGCTGATTTGTGAAGGCTGTCCATTAATATTCACAAACTGGTAACGGTCAGATCAGTATGACTTAAACCATTGCTTAAAACCATGAATTCCATCATTCTTTTTGTTTTACATAACATTATATGCAGTTTTAAACATAATTAAACAACTTTCAAGGGAAAAGCAAGTGACTTTGAATGTGGTCATATTTTGACCTTTCATGCAGTATTCTTGTTCCTGGGGCTGAGATATGATGTTTTCAGGCCAAAAACAGAAAGTGATAAAAACAGCTTAAAACCATGAATTCCATCATTCTTTTTGTTTTACACAACACTGTATGTAATTTTAAACATGTTTAAGCAAGTCATTTTTAATGTGCTCAGGTTTTGATCTTTCATGCAGTATTGTTGTTCTAGGGCAGGGGTGGCGAACCCGCGGCTCTTTTACTGCTTTTGTGCGGCTCAACCTCTCGCGCGATTTAACATACATTAACCAATTGACTTATGCCCCATTCACACGGGGCTTCAGCGTTGCTCGCTGCAGAAGCTGGGAGTAGCTCAACTTTTCAAGCGCCAACGGACGCGTCAGCCAATCAGATTGCTGTATGCAAATGCACCTAATAGACAGTGGCCTATTGCTGACTGAATTTCATTTTCTGATGCTTCTATGACGATCGTTTCAGCTCTAACTTCAGACACGCCTTCAGTCAAGGGTTGACACTGAAGCCCCGTGTGATTGGGGCGCAACACGAGTGACGTGCAGTTCGTTAATATCAATCGTCATGGCAGAGTCAGGAAAGCGTACAGCTAAGCGTAAATAAGAAGATGAGCGCAGAACATTTTTATCTGAATGGGAGGATTTATATTTTTTGTTGAAAGAAATGGAAAGCCATTCTGCTTGATATGCCAGACTTCGTTGTCACATTTTAAGGCTTCAAATCTCGAGCGCCATTTCACCTCTCTCCATTCTGCCGTAGCCCGGCAATTTCCCAAAGGCAGTGAACTTCGCAAGCACAAGGTAAAGACACTGAAAGGTCAGGCAGAAAAGCAAACTCAGCTTTTCCGAAAATTTACTATGCATTCAAAGACATATCCCAGCAAGCATTTTTTGGTCTAAAAGACGTCTATTAGACGTCTAAACATAGCCTAGACGTCTAGGCTAAATCACGGCTAAATTTGGGCTGTCAGTAAAAATCTAATAGACGTCTAAGCATAGCCCAAGTTTAGACGGCTACATATATACGTCTATTAGACGGTGAAATTTGGTCTAGGCTAAATCACGGCTAAATTTGGGCTATCAGTGAAAATCTAAGAGACGTCTAAGCATAGCCCAACTTTAGACGGCTACATATATACATCTATTAGACGGTGAAATTTGGTCTAGGCTAAATCACGGCTAAATTTGGGCGGTCAGTGAAAATCTAATAGACGTCTAACCATAGCCCAAGATTAGACTAGACGTGATTTAGACGCCTTTTCAACGCCTTTGGTCTAGGCTAAATCACGGCTAAATTTGGGTTGTCAGTGAAAATCTAATAGACGTCTAAGTACAGCCCAAGCATAAACAAGTCTTCAAAATTTCAGCTAATGAATGATTATGTTTGTACATTTAATAAACAACACAAATACACATATACATATAAACATTTTTGATCAACAGGTTCTCAAAAATACAATCCATTCAAACTAATTAATCAAAGCTTTTATTAATGAAAGCAACATTAACAATATTAAAAACATTAAACAATACAAAATAAATATATATAAAAATGTCAAAGTTATGACAAAACAAATAAGATAAAAACTATTTTTTTTTTCCTGTTGAACACAGAAGATATTTTAAAGAAAGCTGAAAACCTGTAAAAACCATACCATGGAAGTACAGGTTATACACCAATGGTTACAGGTATTCAGCTTTCTTCAAAATATCTTGTTCAACAGAATAAAGAAACTCAAAGGCTGTTATTTTTGCTTTATATGCACTCAAAATAATTCTTGTATCTTAAAAATATTTTGATTGAACAACTGAAAGCATGTGGTCTGTTTTGAGGATGTTTTAGGTTTTTATCTGGACTTTAAACAAGTTGGGGCCATTGCTGTCTATAGAGAATGAGAGCTCTCAGATTTCACCTGAAGTATCTTAATTTGTACTTCAAAGACAAATCAATGTTTGGTACGACACAGATAATTAAACGTTTTCATTTCTGGTTAAAAAAACCCTTTAAGTGTACATGAACCCAAAAAGTCCATCCAATCTATATGTGACACTCAGCAGGTTCTGCAAAACTTCTACACCAATATCTGTAGGTCTGTCCCCAGGACCAGCATCCTCAGCCCAAACGATAAAGATCTCCACTGTTGTGTGTGCATATTGAGATTCAGCCACTTTCAGAAAAAGGAGAGAAAATACTGAGATGTGTTGCAAACTCAGTCCTGTGACTGTGAGTTTTACAAATACATTTATGAAAGGAAGATGGGTTGACACACTTACCACATATTCTTTTACAAGTCTTCATTGAGGTAGATGCACAGACTCTTCAAATGAGGTAGGTCTTCAGGACACAATCATGCTTGATGGTTACGTATTAAAACTAGAAGAAAAAAAACATCTATTACCATAAAAAATAATTAGCCACAGGTTTACGGCTTAAAGCTTATTACTTATTTACACATTTAAATTCAATTATTTATTCACTTATTTTAACTATTTTAGCATCAATGTGTTATATTCAATGTTTCTATATGTCAACAGCAGTTATATGGATAATGCATAAATATTGTTTAATATTCATTCTGTGTGTTTGATGTGACTCGAAAGCTTCATCCAGCTTGTGAATGCACATGGGCAATCTGCATATGGACAGGGAACCCAGCAGATGTGGTCATAGTGTAAATGTTTTAGTCTAAAGTGTTTAAGCAAATCATACCTGCTAAACTGCTCATTTTACAGGGACACACTCAAATATCTGTGGAGGAAAAACAAATAATTACAAATATTAGAGAAGCATTATAATAATAACCATCAGCTTACTTAATACTAGATTTTACTGTGACAAGTCAAAATACAGTTACTCATATTACTAAATGACATTTTCCATAACATAGTAAAGTTTGTTTATAAAATATAAATCAATAAAAAATCAGAAATTAACTTAAATAGATTCTCTAAAAACAGAATTAACTTGTTTAAAAAAGTCTCTTGTTATGAAATCACAAGCAAACATGATTCAAAAAAGTCAGAACTGCAGAAGTTTCATCTCATGACTGACTTTTGTATTTGACTTCATCAGGCAATTTAATTAAGAGGACTCGCAATGTACATAATAAATGCTCTTAATCACTGAACTTTGCTTAATAAGTGTTTAATTTTGCGTGTTTAAAATGTTGTAACACTCCCTCACACAGTTTTTATGTTTGTCAAAGATTTTTGGAATAAAGAGTGCCTGTGCATTGATATTAGCGTAATACTATATTAAAACTCGCACATATAATAAAAAACATTGCTAAACAACATGATATTAAAGCAGATTACACGTACCTTGCAGGCCACTCGCGCTCGCAATCCAACGCGCTACAAATTTCAAACCACAACAGCTTCTTCTTGATTTGTCGGTCCATTTCAGCCGAGCCGACTCGACAAATGTGCAATACCGCCATCTATCGTGTGGAGTATGGAACTGCATTGATTTTTCTTAACTGATTAGATCTGGCTTGTTTTACCGTAAGATATATGTAATATATTATAAAATAAGATATATTATGCCATATTCATTTTTAATTAAAAATAAAAAGGCAGTAAGTCTGCAATAAATTTTTATGTAAATTTTGTGAGGTGGGTAAAGAACATCTAATTCAAAGCTAAATTATGGCTACAAATAGAACATGTCACGAAATTACACCTTAACACTTACTGATAATGCGTGCGTGATGCACTCGCTGCACGGACAAATACGGTGAATCAGTTTAGGCTATCAGTGGGCTATAAATAGCCGGCCGGATGACGAGCTAATTCAAGGCTATGCTCAGACTATGAAAATAGCATATATTTTAAAAGCCCAAACACCTTATATGCGAATGACTTTTCATTACTTGAAGGAATATCATACATATCACAAGGTATTTTGCCAAAAAAGACAGGTAAGCAAATTTAAGGTTTTTTGGGCTAGAGATGGGTTACACACAGCCGGACTAGATTGGGTCTATACTTCACAGAGAAACTGAAACTACGTCTATTACTTGCAGGAACCTCATAAACGTTATTGACTTTTCTTACATGATGGAGTATCATACATATCACAAGCTTTATTTAGCAAAAAACAACATGCAACCAAATTTAAGGTTATTCGGGCTAAAATTGGGTTACACGTAGCCGGGCTAGATCTGGTCTACACTTCACCTAGCCGGAAATGGGATGTTTTGCGCATCTGTTGTGTGGCTCTTTGCAGTGATAAAGTTTTTTTTTTGGCTCATCATGCCAAACAGGTTCGCCACACCTGTTCTAGGGGCTGAGACATGATGTTTTCAGGCCAAAAAAAGAAAGTGATAAAAACAGCTTAAAACCATGAATTCCATCATTCTTTTTGTTTTACACAACATTATATGCAGTTTTAAACATATTTGAACAGCTTTCAAGGGAAAAGCAAGTGACTTTGAATGTGCTCATATTTTGACCTCTCATGCAGTATTCTTGTTCCAAAGGCTGAGATATAATGTTTTCAGGCCAAAAACAGAGAGTGATAAAAATAGCTTAAAACCATGAATTCCATCATTCTTTTTGTTTTACACAACACTATATGCAGTTTTAAACATGTTTAAACAACTTTCAAGGGAAAAGCAAGTGATTTTGAAACTGTTCATATTTTGACCTTTTATGCAGTATTCTTGTTCAAGGGGCTGAGATATGATGTTTTCAGACCAAAAACAGAGAGTGATAAAAACAGCTTAAAACCATGAATTCCATCGTTCTTTTTGTTTTACACAACACTGTGTGTACTTTTAAACATGTTTAAGCAAGTTTCAAGAGAAAAGCAAGTGATGCTGACTTTTCATGCAGTATTCTTGTTCTAGGAGCTGATTTATGATGTTTTTAGGCCAAAAAAAGAAAGTGATAAAAACAGCTTAAAACCATGACGTCCATCATTCTTTTTGTTTTACACAACATTATATGCAGCTTTAAACATATTTGAACAGCTTTCAAGGGAAAAGCAAGTGACTTTGAATGTGCTCATATTTTGAACTGTCATGCAGTATTCTTTTTCTAGGGGCTGAGATATGATGTTTTCAGGCCAAAAAAAAAAGTGATAAAAACAGCTTAAAACCATGAATTCCATCATTCTTTTTGTTTGACACAACACTATATGCAGTTTTAAACATATTTGAACAACTTTCAAGGGAAAAGAAAGGGACTTTGAATGTGCTTATATTTTGAACTTTCATGCAGTATTCTTGTTCCTGGGGCTGAGATATGATGTTTTCAGGCCAAAAACAGAGAGTGATAAAAACAGCTTAAAACCATGAATTCCATCATTCTTTTTGTTTTACACAACACTGTATGTAATTTTAAACATGTTTAAGCAAGTCATTTTTAATGTGCTCATGTTTTGATCTTTCATGCAGTAATGTTGTTCTAGGGGCTGAGACATGATGTTTTCAGGCCAAAAACAGAAAATGATAAAAACAGCTTAAAACCATGAATTCCATCATTCTTTTTGTTTTACACAACACTATGTGAAGTTTAGTTATAAACAAGTTTCGAGAGGATCACGTGCTTATGATTGCTAGCGGCTGGATCCGCATTATCCAATTCTCAATGCACCAATCAGACGACTCCTAAGCTACTACAAATACCCTGGGTTACGTACCACCGCTATCTTCGTTTTGAAGAATCCCCCCATCCACCCCTACTCCTCCTCCTTCCTAGATGGGTGACACGGTGGCCCAGTGCTTAGCACTGTTGCCTCACAGCAAGAATGTCTCTGGTTCTAGGCTTTACCAAACCAGCAGACATTTCTGTGCGGAGTTTGCATTTTCTCCCCGTGCTCACGTGGGTTTCCCCCGGGTTTCCCGGTTTCCTCCCACTGTCCAAAAAACATGCAACATAAGTTAATTGACTAATCTAAACTAGCACTATAGACATGCTCCTAGTAAATGGTTATCTCTCAAGAGCAATCACTGGCTGTTCTTGGTTATTACAGCGGGGGAGTTCTCGAGATCTACCTGAGCTCAAACTCCCTTCTCGCCTTGCAACGGGAGGGAGCCCCGGGCTCGAGGATCTTATGAGCTCAGGGCTCTCTCCCGGGACAGCATGCCAAACAAGCTTATAATTAATCATCAGCTAAGTGTGAACTCTTGAAATGCAGTTTTAAACATGTTTAAACAACTTTCAAAGGAAAAGCAAGTGATTTTGAAACTGCTCATATTTTGACCTTTTATGCAGAATTCTTGTTCAAGGGGCTGAGATATGATGTTTTCAGACCAAAAACAGACAGTGATAAAAACAGCGTAAAACCATGAATTCCATCGTTCTTTTTGTTTTACACAACACTGTATGTAAATTTAAACATGTTTAAGCATGTTTCAAGGGAAAAGCGAGTGATTTTGACTTTTCATGCAGTATTCTTATTCCAGGGGCTGATTTATGATGTTTTTAGGCCAAAAAAAGAAAGTGATAAAAACAGCTTAAAACCATGAATTCCATCATTCTTTTTGTTTTACACAACATTATATGCAGTTTTAAACATATTTGAACAGCTTTCAAGGGAAAAGCAAGTGACTTTGAATGTGCTCATATTTTGAACTGTCATGCAGTATTCTTGTTCTAGGGGCTGAGATATGATGTTTTCAGGCCAAAAAAAGAAAGTGATAAAAACAGCTTAAAACCATGAATTCCATCATTCTTTTTGTTTGACACAACATTATATGCAGTTTTAAACATATTTGAACAACTTTCAAGGGAAAAGCAAGGGACTTTGAATGTGCTTATATTTTGAACTTTCATGCAGTATTCTTGTTCCTGGGGCTGAGATATGATGTTTTCAGGCCAAAAACAGAAAGTGATAAAAACAGCTTAAAACCATGAATTCCATCATTCTTTTTGTTTTACACAACACTATATGCAGTTTTAAACATGTTTAAACAACTTTCAAGGGAAAAGCAAGTGATTTTGAAACTGCTCATATTTTGACCTTTCATGCAGTATTCTTGTTCAAGGGGCTGAGATATGATGTTTTCAGACCAAAAACAGAGAGTGATAAAAACAGCTTAAAACCATGAATTCCATCGTTCTTTTTGTTTTACACAACACTGTATGTAATTTTAAACATGTTTAAGCAAGTTTCAAGAGAAAAGCAAGTGATTTTGACTTTTCATGCAGTATTCTTGTTCTAGGAGCTGATTTATGATGTTTTTAGGCCAAAAAAAGAAAGTGATAAAAACAGCTTAAAACCATAAATTCCATCATTCTTTTTGTTTTACACAACATTATATGCAGTTTTGAACATATTTGAACAGCTTTCAAGGGAAAAGCAAGTGACTTTGAATGTGCTCATATTTTGACCTCTCATGCAGTATTCTTGTTCCAAAGGCGGAGATATGATGTTTTCAGGCCAAAAACAGAGAGTGATAAAAATAGCTTAAAACCATGAATTCCATCATTCTTTTTGTTTTACACAACACTATATGCAGTTTTAAACATGTTTAAACAACTTTCAAGGGAAAAGCAAGTGATTTTGAAACTGCTCATATTTTGACCTTTTATGCAGTATTCTTGTTCAAGGGGCTGAGATATGATGTTTTCAGGCCAAAAACAGAGAGTGATAAAAATAGCTTAAAACCATGAATTCCATCATTCTTTTTGTTTTACACAACACTATATGCAGTTTTAAACATGTTTAAACAACTTTCAAGGGAAAAGCAAGTGATTTTGAAACTGCTCATATTTTGACCTTTTATGCAGTATTCTTGTTCAAGGGGCTGAGATATGATGTTTTCAGACCAAAAACAGAGAGTGATAAAAACAGCTTAAAACCATGAATTCCATCGTTCTTTTTGTTTTACACAACACTGTATGTAATTTTAAACATGTTTAAGCAAGTTTCAAGAGAAAAGCAAGTGATTTTGACTTTTCATGCAGTATTCTTGTTCTAGGAGCTGATTTATGATGTTTTTAGGCCAAAAAAAGAAAGTGATAAAAACAGCTTAAAACCATGAATTCCATCATTCTTTTTGTTTTACACAACATTATATGCAGCTTTAAACATATTTGAACAGCTTTCAAGGGAAAAGCAAGTGACTTTGAATGTGCTCATATTTTGAACTGTCATGCAGTATTCTTTTTCTAGGGGCTGAGATATGATGTTTTCAGGCCAAAAAAAAAAGGGATAAAAACAGCTTAAAACCATGAATTCCATCATTCTTTTTGTTTGACACAACATTATATGCAGTTTTAAACATATTTGAACAACTTTCAAGGGAAAAGAAAGGGACTTTGAATGTGCTTATATTTTGAACTTTCATGCAGTATTCTTGTTCCTGGGGTTAAAATATGATGTTTTCAGGCCAAAAACAGAGAGTGATAAAAACAGCTTAAAACCATGAATTCCATCGTTCTTTTTGTTTTACACAACACTGTATGTAATTTTAAACATGTTTAAACAACTTTCAAGGGAAAAGCAAGTGATTTTGACTTTTAATGCAGTATTCTTGTTCCAGGGGCTGATTTATGATGTTTTTAGGCCAAAAACAGAAACTGATAAAAACAGCTTAAAACCATGAATTCCATCATTCTTTTTGTTTTACACAACACTATATGCAATTTTAAACATGTTTAAACAACTTTCAAGGGAAAAGCAAGTGATTTTGAAACTGCTCATATTTTGACCTTTTATGCAGTATTCTTGTTCAAGGGGCTGAGATATGATGTTTTCAGACCAAAAACAGAGAGTGATAAAAACAGCTTAAAACCATGAAATCCATCGTTCTTTTTGTTTTACACAACACTGTATGTAATTTTAAACATGTTTAAGCAAGTTTCAAGAGAAAAGCAAGTGATTTTGACTTTTCATGCAGTATTCTTGTTCTAGGAGCTGATTTATGATGTTTTTAGGCCAAAAAAAGAAAGTGATAAAAACAGCTTAAAACCATAAATTCCATCATTCTTTTTGTTTTACACAACATTATATGCAGTTTTGAACATATTTGAACAGCTTTCAAGGGAAAAGCAAGTGACTTTGAATGTGCTCATATTTTGACCTCTCATGCAGTATTCTTGTTCCAAAGGCGGAGATATGATGTTTTCAGGCCAAAAACAGAGAGTGATAAAAATAGCTTAAAACCATGAATTCCATCATTCTTTTTGTTTTACACAACACTATATGCAGTTTTAAACATGTTTAAACAACTTTCAAGGGAAAAGCAAGTGATTTTGAAACTGCTCATATTTTGACCTTTTATGCAGTATTCTTGTTCAAGGGGCTGAGATATGATGTTTTCAGGCCAAAAACAGAGAGTGATAAAAATAGCTTAAAACCATGAATTCCATCATTCTTTTTGTTTTACACAACACTATATGCAGTTTTAAACATGTTTAAACAACTTTCAAGGGAAAAGCAAGTGATTTTGAAACTGCTCATATTTTGACCTTTTATGCAGTATTCTTGTTCAAGGGGCTGAGATATGATGTTTTCAGACCAAAAACAGAGAGTGATAAAAACAGCTTAAAACCATGAATTCCATCGTTCTTTTTGTTTTACACAACACTGTATGTAATTTTAAACATGTTTAAGCAAGTTTCAAGAGAAAAGCAAGTGATTTTGACTTTTCATGCAGTATTCTTGTTCTAGGAGCTGATTTATGATGTTTTTAGGCCAAAAAAAGAAAGTGATAAAAACAGCTTAAAACCATGAATTCCATCATTCTTTTTGTTTTACACAACATTATATGCAGTTTTGAACATATTTGAACAGCTTTCAAGGGAAAAGCAAGTGACTTTGAATGTGCTCATATTTTGACCTCTCATGCAGTATTCTTGTTCCAAGGGCTGAGATATGATGTTTTCAGGCCAAAAACAGAGAGTGATAAAAATAGCTTAAAACCATGAATTCCATCATTCTTTTTGTTTTACACAACACTATATGCAGTTTTAAACATGTTTAAACAACTTTCAAGGGAAAAGCAAGTGATTTTGAAACTGCTCATATTTTGACCTTTATGCAGTATTCTTGTTCAAGGGGCTGAGATATGATGTTTTCAGACCAAAAACAGAGAGTGATAAAAACAGCTTAAAACCATGAATTCCATCGTTCTTTTTGTTTTACACAACACTGTATGTAATTTTAAACATGTTTAAGCAAGTTTCAAGAGAAAAGCAAGTGATTTTGACTTTTCATGCAGTATTCTTGTTCTAGGAGCTGATTTATGATGTTTTTAGGCCAAAAAAAGAAAGTGATAAAAACAGCTTAAAACCATGAATTCCATCATTCTTTTTGTTTTACACAACATTATATGCAGCTTTAAACATATTTGAACAGCTTTCAAGGGAAAAGCAAGTGACTTTGAATGTGCTCATATTTTGAACTGTCATGCAGTATTCTTTTTCTAGGGGCTGAGATATGATGTTTTCAGGCCAAAAAAAAAAGGGATAAAAACAGCTTAAAACCATGAATTCCATCATTCTTTTTGTTTGACACAACATTATATGCAGTTTTAAACATATTTGAACAACTTTCAAGGGAAAAGAAAGGGACTTTGAATGTGCTTATATTTTGAACTTTCATGCAGTATTCTTGTTCCTGGGGTTAAAATATGATGTTTTCAGGCCAAAAACAGAGAGTGATAAAAACAGCTTAAAACCATGAATTCCATCGTTCTTTTTGTTTTACACAACACTGTATGTAATTTTAAACATGTTTAAACAACTTTCAAGGGAAAAGCAAGTGATTTTGAAACTGCTCATATTTTGACCTTTTAATGCAGTATTCTTGTTCCAGGGGCTGATTTATGATGTTTTTAGGCCAAAAACAGAAACTGATAAAAACAGCTTAAAACCATGAATTCCATCATTCTTTTTGTTTTACACAACACTATATGCAATTTTAAACATGTTTAAACAACTTTCAAGGGAAAAGCAAGTGATTTTGAAACTGCTCATATTTTGACCTTTTATGCAGTATTCTTGTTCAAGGGGCTGAGATATGATGTTTTCAGACCAAAAACAGAGAGTGATAAAAACAGCTTAAAACCATGAAATCCATCGTTCTTTTTGTTTTACACAACACTGTATGTAATTTTAAACATGTTTAAGCAAGTTTCAAGAGAAAAGCAAGTGATTTTGACTTTTCATGCAGTATTCTTGTTCTAGGAGCTGATTTATGATGTTTTTAGGCCAAAAAAAGAAAGTGATAAAAACAGCTTAAAACCATAAATTCCATCATTCTTTTTGTTTTACACAACATTATATGCAGTTTTGAACATATTTGAACAGCTTTCAAGGGAAAAGCAAGTGACTTTGAATGTGCTCATATTTTGACCTCTCATGCAGTATTCTTGTTCCAAAGGCGGAGATATGATGTTTTCAGGCCAAAAACAGAGAGTGATAAAAATAGCTTAAAACCATGAATTCCATCATTCTTTTTGTTTTACACAACACTATATGCAGTTTTAAACATGTTTAAACAACTTTCAAGGGAAAAGCAAGTGATTTTGAAACTGCTCATATTTTGACCTTTTATGCAGTATTCTTGTTCAAGGGGCTGAGATATGATGTTTTCAGACCAAAAACAGAGAGTGATAAAAACAGCTTAAAACCATGAATTCCATCGTTCTTTTTGTTTTACACAACACTGTATGTAATTTTAAACATGTTTAAGCAAGTTTCAAGAGAAAAGCAAGTGATTTTGACTTTTCATGCAGTATTCTTGTTCTAGGAGCTGATTTATGATGTTTTTAGGCCAAAAAAAGAAAGTGATAAAAACAGCTTAAAACCATGAATTCCATCATTCTTTTTGTTTTACACAACATTATATGCAGCTTTAAACATATTTGAACAGCTTTCAAGGGAAAAGCAAGTGACTTTGAATGTGCTCATATTTTGAACTGTCATGCAGTGTCATGTTACACATTATAATTATTTGGCTCCATCTTGTGGTAATTTGGTGTAATGACACTGATAAGTGCAAGCTTTTTTCTTATTGGTCGATTTAGATCACCAGACTCTTAGGTTAGAGGTTAATCAGGAAGTGATCGCAGTGTTCCAGATTCTCTCCATGCGGTCTAAGCTGACTAAGAACTCTCTGTTTTCTTTGTGTTTGTGCCTAGGAAAGGCTTCGCCTGTAAGTCTGTTATTTTCTAATATTGTTTGAACTACTGTATATGCATACATAAATATGTATACTAAAATAATGAGTAAGAGCATAAAAAGAACCACTGTTAAGTAATGATAATGCTAATCAGAGCTTGAATGTACCCTTCTGACATTTGTTCAGATGACATTGTGAATAATGTAAATTGATTTGTATTAATTTGAACTCTCTGTAATGAGACTTTTGTAATCTTTGTATGTTTCAGTTTTACAAAAAAGAACAAGGAAGAGGAAAGAACATAACAGTAAAAAGTTCAGCTTTACTCCTTCGTCTGATCCTTTCTTGATTCCTAACTGTTAGCTATCTGTCAATAACGCGTAGAAGAAACGCGCTTGTAGGACAGATAAGTAAAAAGGCGACCACAACGCAACAGGCACTACAGTACAAGGATCGCTTCACCTCTATTATTCCTCACTCTTCATTCCATTTTGCATACTTAGACAGTATTAGCAATACACGATGTCGGAGAAACAAAAGGAGGATAAGGACGCAATAGAGCAAAGCCATACATTAGAAACCAGATCTGTAGCCTCAGTTTCAACTAACAGATCCAGAAGTTCATCTGCTAGTACAGCTGCTGCCAAAGCTCGCGCTAAGTTAGAAGCGGCACGAGCCAAAGCCGAATTTCTTAAAAAAGAATCTGAAATATTGATTGAAAAGGCTCAACTGAAAGTGACAGAAGCGCGTATGGAAGCATCCCTGGCTGCGATAAAACAAGAGAAAGAAGTGGCAGCTGCTCTTGCCGAAGCAAAGGTTTTGGAGGCTGCTGCTGAAGACGAGCTTGGAGAAAGGATTTCTGATGTAAGAGAGATTTCTGATCGCACACATGATTACGTTATGCAGCAGTCTCAACTGGGCATATCACCACTAGATAGAGACAAACCACTTAAAATGCCTCTGGAGCCTATTGTTCATGTGTTGCGTTCAGAATCACCACCAAGGAGACAACCATTTATGAGTAACGTTGTCAGAGAACCACGAAGTAAACCCGATACTGAGAATATGATGCAACAGCCTCAAAGACCAGTGCAAACCCCTTACCATAAGCTCCAAATGCCGCAACTCACCTCTTCACCATACAAAATTACACCACAGCCATCATTCAACAATGACAATAATGTGAATGATATAGCTAGGTATTTAGCACGCCGAGAGCTTGTGAATTCTGGTCTTTTCAAGTTCGATGATTATCCTGAGAATTATTGGGCATGGAGGTCATCCTTCATCAACGCAATTGATGGATTACATCTATCAGCTTCTGAACAGTTAGACCTTCTCTCAAAATGGTTAGGAGAGCAGTCCTCAAAACATGTGCGAAGGATTAGAGCTGTACACTCAAACAATCCGGACATAGGCTTAAAGATGGCTTGGGAGCGTTTGGAGGATTGTTATGGCTCTCCAGAGATTATAGAGAAATCTCTCTTTGACAGAATCGACAACTTTCCTAAAATTGCCAACAAAGATGTAAAGAGGCTTCGGGAGCTTGGTGACCTTCTGCAGGAAATAGAATCAGCAAAACAAGAGGGTTATCTACCTGGACTTCTTTATCTTGACACTGCCCGTGGTGTATCTCCAATTGTAGAAAAGTTACCATATAATCTGCAAGAGAAATGGATGACTCAAGGTTCCCAGTATAAAATCATACATCAAGTTGCCTTTCCTCTATTTTCATTTTTCTGTGATTTTGTCAACAGAGAAGCTCAAACGCGCAATGACCCAAGTTTTGCTCTATCTTCTGGAATCCATAATGTGTTGAAGCTAGAGCAGCCTGTGAAAAGACAAGTGAAAGGCATGGTCTATACTCACAAGACAGAAGTCTTACCAGGTACTGCAGACCAGATACATAATTCAAGTCCTAAGTTGGAGGATGTGAATAAAAATTGTCCAATTCATAGGAAGCCACACCCTCTTAAACACTGTAGAGGTTTTCGGAATAAACCTTTAGATGAGCGCAAGGCCATTCTAAAAGGGAATAGAGTTTGTTTCAGGTGTTGTGCCACTACTGCTCATCTGGCTAGGGACTGTAAAGCAGTTGTTAAATGTAAGGAATGTGGCAGTGAGGCTCACATCGCAGCACTGCATCCTGGAGCACCATCATTAACCCTATATGAGCACGGCGGGGAGAAAGATGTAATTGCAGCTCAGCCCGAAATCACTTCCAAGTGTACTGAGGTCTGTGGTTCTGACAGGAACTCACGTTCTTGCTCTAAGATTAGTTTGGTCAAAGTCTACCCAGACAAGTGTCCAGAAGAAGCGATCAAGCTTTATGTGGTCTTGGATGACCAGAGTAATAGATCACTCGCCAGAAGTGAGTTCTTTGAATTGATGCATGTAAAAAGTGAAAGCTCAACATACACTTTGCGTACCTGTGCAGGTGTGACAGAGATGACAGGGAGGCGAGCTGCAGGATTTGTTATAGAGTCTCTAGATGGAGCTGTGAAAGTGAAATTGCCAACTTTGATTGAATGCAATGACATACCAGATGACAGGAGTGAGATACCAACCCCGGATGCAACACGTTGGCATACTCACCTGAATCCCATTGCACACTGCATTCCTCCTTTAGATCCAGAAGCACAAATTCTTATTCTGCTGGGTCGAGATGTCCTGCAGGTTCATAAAGTGCGAGAGCAATGTAACGGACCTAGTAATTCACCCTATGCACAAAAACTAGATCTAGGCTGGGTCATAGTAGGGGATGTCTGCTTGGGATCTGTACATAAACCTGGATCACTTGGCGCCTACCGCACTCATGTACTTGATAATGGACGTCCATCTCTATTCTCTCCATGTCCTAATAAACTCAGAATCAAAGATAAGTTTGATGTCAAGCCTCAGACAGAAATATCTCTGACATGCGACACCCATGTCCTTAATGATTATGTCATAGGTGATACTATCTTTGAGAAGTCAAGGGATGATAACCAAATTGGATTGTCTATCGAAGATAGATGTTTCCTGGAGATCATGGATAGGGATATGTACATAGATGAGACCAATAGTTGGGTCGCACCACTCCCATTTAAGACACCACGTGAGCGACTCCCTAACAACAGAGAACAGGTGTTAACCCGCCTAATCTCACTTTTGCGCATGCTGGAAAAGAAGCCAGAAATGAAATCTCACTTTTTGACTTTCATGAGAAACATCTTTGATCGTGAGCATGCAGAAGTAGCCCCACCTCTCCAAGAAGGTCAAGAATGTTGGTATTTACCCATTTTTGGGGTTTATCATCCACAGAAACCTGGTCAGATCAGAGTTGTCTTTGACTCTAGCGCGCAAACACAGGGTGTCTCCTTAAACAGTGTTCTTCTCTCTGGCCCAGATCTAAATAATAGCCTCTTAGGTGTCTTACTGCGTTTCAGAAGGGAGCCAGTAGCTGTGACCACGGACATCGAACAGATGTTTCACAGCTTTCTTGTGAAAGAGGAGGACAGAGACTTCCTTCGTTTCCTCTGGTTTAAGGATAATGACCCCAGCAAGGAGATTATTGAATATCGCATGAGGGTGCATGTATTCGGAAATAGTCCATCCCCTGCTGTAGCCATTTATGGACTTCGACGTGCAGCAGCGTACAGTGAAAAAGAGTATGGTTCGGATGCTAAATGCTTTATAGAGAGGGAATTCTATGTTGATGATGGACTTTTGTCAAAGCCGACAGCTGCGGAAGCAATTGACTTGCTGACACGAACTAAGGAGATGCTAGCCACTTCAAATTTGAGACTGCATAAGTTTGCTTCGAACAGCAAAGAAGTGATAAATGCATTTCCAGTAGAAGATCATGCAAAGGTGTTCAAAGATCTCAATTTGGATATTGATCCTAATCCCATTCTACGTAGTCTTGGGCTCAGTTGGAATGTGAAGAGAGATGCATTTACCTTTCATGTAGCGGATATCAAGAAACCCTTCACGCGCAGAGGGATGCTTGCAACTGTAAACAGTCTCTTTGACCCATTAGGGTTTGTTGCTCCTATCATTATTGAAGGAAAATTCATATTACGGGAACTGTCAGGTGAGGCTCAAGACTGGGATTCCCCTCTCCCTGAGAATAAAGAAAAAGCATGGGAGACATGGAGAGAATCTTTACAAGACCTCAGAGAGCTGGAGATTCCAAGAACATATGTTGATTGTACCCTCTCTAAGGCTCTGAGAAAGGAACTACACATTTTCTCAGATGCTTCTGTCAGAGCAATCGCAGCGGTGGCATATCTTCGTGTCATTACTCAAGAAGGTGCATGTCGCACTGGGTTTGTCCTAGAAAAGGCTAAGCTGGCACCACAAGTGGCCCATACAATTCCTATGCTAGAATTAGGAGCTGCGGTATTAGCTGCAGAGTTGGCTGAGACAATCATGGATGAATTGGACTTCTCTCTAGATGCTGTTGAGTTTTACACTGATAGCAGAGTGGTCCTAGGCTACATATATAACCAGACGAGACGTTTTTATGTGTATGTTGCAAATAGAGTGCAGCTCATCAGGAAAGTGTCGAACCCAACGCAGTGGCATTATGTTTCCTCAAAGCAAAACCCCGCAGACCATGCCACTCGCTCTGTACCAGCAAATCTGTTGAGCACCACTACTTGGCTTACAGGACCTGCTTTCTTGTTACAAACAGAACAGAAACCATCATCAGAAGAGATGTTTGATCTCATTGAGCCAGACTCAGACATGGAGGTTCGTTCTCTTATCACCAATCTATCCACTGATGGTTCTTACCTCGGAAGCAAATGCTTCAGGCGATTTTCTTCTTGGAGGTCTCTTGTTAGAGCCATAGCATCACTCATACATATTGTGCAGGCTTACAAATCAAATGATCGCCACAATACTTGCAGGTCATGGCATCACTGCTCTAAGCCTCGCTCAGTGGAAGAACTGTTACAAGCAGAAGCAGTTGTAATAAAGAGTGTGCAGAGAGAATCCTACAAGGAAGAACTTGCTTGTATTGATGGGAGAAAATAACATCCCAAGGAACAGTACCCTGAAAATGCTCAGTCCTTACATGGATAGTGAAGGATTTCTCAGGATAGGAGGCCGGCTCAAAAATGCAACACTGGATTTTAATGAGAAATTTCCATTGATTATTCCAGGACACTGCCATGTTGCAAGATTACTTGTGGAGCATTACCATGACCGAGTCAAGCATCAGGGTCGTGTGTTCACTGAATCCGCCATTCGCAGTGCAGGCTATTGGATCACTGGTATCAGGAAACTTATCAATAGCGTCATACACAAGTGTGTCATATGTAACAAGCTACGTGGAAAAATAACTGAACAGAAGATGGCAGATCTTCCCATCGATCGTTTGAGCACTGAACCACCATTCACGTACGTCGGTCTGGATGTCTTCGGACCATGGACAGTTGTTACACGGAGAACGCGAGGAGGACAAGCTCAAAGCAAAAGATGGGCTGTTCTTTTCACTTGTATGGCCACTCGAGCAATACACATCGAGCTGCTTGATGGCATGGATTCATCTACCTTTATAAATGCCTTGAGGAGATTTTTTGCCCTGCGAGGACCTGCAAAACAACTCCGTTCTGACTGTGGAACCAATTTTGTAGGGGCTTGTAAGGAGCTGGGAATGATTCTAGCTGACACTGGAGAGCATAACGTGAAGAAATACCTAGGTGGAGAAGGTTGCACATGGGTCTTCAACCCTCCTCATGCATCCCACATGGGAGGTGCCTGGGAACGGATGATAGGAGTGTCCAGGCGTATACTGGATTCCATGTTTCAACAGATTAGTCCTTCCAGTCTAACACATGACGTGTTATCTACTCTGATGGCAGAGGTTACTGGAATTGTCAACTCAAGACCTCTTACTCCTATATCTACAGACCCAGAATCACATTTCTTGTTGACACCAGCTATGCTTCTAACTCAGAAGGGACACACACTACTTCCACCTCTTGGCGACTTCGAGGAAACTAATCTCCACAGACAGCAGTGGAAACGAGTACAACATCTTGCCAATACTTTCTGGAATAGATGGAGGCGAGAGTACCTCACAACCTTGCAAAGCCGAAGCAAATGGCAAAAGGAACATCGAAATTTGACAGTGGGTGATGTTGTCCTTCTTAAAGACATTCAAGCCAAACGTAACGAATGGCCAATGGCTCTTGTAACCAAGATTTTTCTCAGCAACGATGGAAAAGTGAGAACTGTTGAACTAAGAGTTGCAAAGAATGGGACAGTCAAGACATTTCTAAGACCCATCTCGGAAACTGTTCTGCTCTTGCCAGCAGATGATTAAAGCTATATGGGTATTTCTCATGTGGACATTTACGTTATTTTAGCTAGTTATATAGTGGTATTTGAACAATACCAGACGGGGAGTGTCATGTTACACATTATAATTATTTGGCTCCATCTTGTGGTAATTTGGTGTAATGACACTGATAAGTGCAAGCTTTTTTCTTATTGGTCGATTTAGATCACCAGACTCTTAGGTTAGAGGTTAATCAGGAAGTGATCGCAGTGTTCCAGATTCTCTCCATGCGGTCTAAGCTGACTAAGAACTCTCTGTTTTCTTTGTGTTTGTGCCTAGGAAAGGCTTCGCCTGTAAGTCTGTTATTTTCTAATATTGTTTGAACTACTGTATATGCATACATAAATATGTATACTAAAATAATGAGTAAGAGCATAAAAAGAACCACTGTTAAGTAATGATAATGCTAATCAGAGCTTGAATGTACCCTTCTGACATTTGTTCAGATGACATTGTGAATAATGTAAATTGATTTGTATTAATTTGAACTCTCTGTAATGAGACTTTTGTAATCTTTGTATGTTTCAGTTTTACAAAAAAGAACAAGGAAGAGGAAAGAACATAACAGTAAAAAGTTCAGCTTTACTCCTTCGTCTGATCCTTTCTTGATTCCTAACTGTTAGCTATCTGTCAATAACGCGTAGAAGAAACGCGCTTGTAGGACAGAATATGCAGTATTCTTTTTCTAGGGGCTGAGATATGATGTTTTCAGGCCAAAAAAAAAAAGGGATAAAAACAGCTTAAAACCATGAATTCCATCATTCTTTTTGTTTGACACAACATTATATGCAGTTTTAAACATATTTGAACAACTTTCAAGAGAAAAGAAAGGGACTTTGAATGTGCTTATATTTTGAACTTTCATGCAGTATTCTTGTTCCTGGGGTTAAAATATGATGTTTTCAGGCCAAAAACAGAAAGTGATAAAAACAGCTTAAAACCATGAATTCCATCATTCTTTTTGTTTTACACAACACTGTATGTAATTTTAAACATGTTTAAGCAAGTCATTTTTAATGTGCTCATGTTTTGATCTTTCATACAGTATTGTTGTTCTAGGGGCTGAGACATGATGTTTTCAGGCCAAAAACAGAAAATGATAAAAACAGCTTAAAACCATGAAATCCATCATTCTTTTTGTTTTACACAACACTATATGCAGTTTTAAACATGTTTACACAACTTTCCAGGGAAAAGCAAGTGATTTTGAAACTGCTCATATTTTGACTTTTTATGCAGTACTCTTGTTCAAGGGGCTGAGATATGATGTTTTCAGACCAAATACAGAGAGTGATAAAAACAGCTTAAAACCATGAATTCCATCGTTCTTTTTGTTTTACACAACACTGTATGTAATTTTAAACATGTTTAAGCAAGTTTCAAGGGAAAAGCAAGTGATTTTGACTTTTCGTGCAGTATTCCCTTTCTAGGGGCTGATTTATGATGTTTTCATGCCAAAAAAAGAAAGTGATAAAAACAACTTAAAACCATGAATTCCATCATTCTTTTTGTTTTACACAACATTATATGCAGTTTTAAACATATTTGAACAGCTTTCAAGGGAAAAGCAAGTGACTTTGAATGTGCTCATATTTTGAACTTTCATGCAGTATTCTTGTTCCAGGGGCTGTGATATGATGGTTTCAGGCCAAAAAAAAGAAAGTGATAAAAACAACTTAAAACCATGAATTCCATCATTCTTTTTGTTTTACACAACATTATATGCAGTTTTAAACATATTTGAACAATTTTCAAGGGAAAAGAAAGTGATTTTGACTTTTCGTGCAGTATTCTTGTTCTAGGGGCTGATTTATGATGTTTTTAGGCCAAAAAAAGAAAGTGATAAAAACAGCTTAAAACCATGAAATCCATCATTCTTTTTGTTTTACACAACATTATATGCAGTTTTAAACATATTTGAACAGCTTTCAAGGGAAAAGCAAGTGACTTTGAATGTGCTCATATTTTGAACTTTCAAGCAGTATTCTTGTTGTAGGGGCTGAGATATGATGTTTTCAGGCCAAAAAAAGAAAGTGATAAAAACAGCTTAAAACCATGAATTAAATCATTCTTTTTGTTTTACACAACATTATATGCAGTTTTAAACATAATTAAATACCTATCAAGGGAAAAGCAAGTGACTTAGTATGTGCTTCTATTTTGACCTTTCATGCAGTATTCTTGTTCCTGGGGCTGAGATATGATGTTTTCAGGCCAAAAACAGAGAGTGATAAAAACAGCTTAAAACCATGAAATCCATCATTCTTTTTGTTTTACACAACATTATATGTAGTTGTAAAGATGTTTAAGCAAGTTTCAATGGAAAAGCAAGTGGATTTGAATGTGCTCATATTTTGACCTCTAATGCAGTATTCTTGTTCCAGGGGCTGAAATATGATGTTTTCAGGCCAAAAACAGAAAGTGATAAAAACAGCTTAAAACCATGAAATCCATCGTTCTTTTTCTTTTACACAACACTGTATGTAATTTTAAACATGTTTAAGCAAGTCATTTTTAATGTGCTCATGTTTTGATCTTTCACGCAGTATTGTTGTTCTAGGGGCTGAGACATGATGTTTTCAGGCCAAAAACATAAAATGATAAAAACAGCTTAAAACCATGAATTCCATCATTCTGTTTGTTTTACACAACACTATATGCAGTTTTAAACATGTTTAAACAACTTTCAAGGGAAAAGCAAGTGATTTTGAAATTGCTCATATTTTGACCTTTTATGCAGTTTTCTTGTTTAAGGGGCTGAGATATGATGTTTTCAGACCAAAAACAGAGAGTGATAAAAACAGCTTAAAACCATGAATTCCGTCGTTCTTTTTGTTTTACACAACACTGTATGTAATTTTAAACATGTTTAAGCAAGTTTCAATGGAAAAGCAAGTGATTTTGACTTTTCATGCAGTATTCTTGTTCTAGGGGCTGATTTATGATGTTGTTAGGCCAAAAAAAGAAAGTGATAAAAACAGCTTAAAACCATGAATTCCATCATTCTTTTTGTTTTAAACAACATTATATGCAGTTTTAAACATATTTGAACAGCTTTTAAGGGAAAAGCAAGTGACATTGAATGTGCTCATATTTTGAACTTTCATGCAGTATTCTTGTTCCAGGGGCTGAGATATGATGTTTTCATGCCAAAAAAAGAAAGTGATCAAGACAGCTTAAAACCATGAATTCCATTATTCATTTTGTTTTACACAACATTATATGCAGTTTTAAACATAATTAAACAACTTTCAAGGAAAAAGCAAGTGACTTTGAATGTGCTCATATTTTGACCTTTCATGCAGTATTCTTGTTCCTGGAGCTTAGATATGATGTTTTCAGGCCAAAAACAGAAAGTGATAAAAACAGCTTATAACCATGAAATCCATCGTTCTTTTTGTTTTACACAACACTGTATGTAATTTTAAACATGTTTAAGCAAGTCATTTTTAATGTGCTCATGTTTTGATCTTTTATGCAGTATTGTTGTTCTAGGGGCTGAGACATGACGTTTTCAGACCAAAAACAGAGAGTGATAAAAACAGCTTAAAACCATGAATTCCATCATTCTTTTTGTTTTACACAACATTATATGCAGTTTTAAACATATTTAAACAACTTTCAAGGGAAAAGCAAGTGACTTTGAATGTGCTCATATTTTGAACTTTCAGGCAGTATTCTTGTTCCTGGGGCTGAGATATGATGTTTTCAGGCCAAAAACAGACAGTGATAAAAACAGCTTAAAACCATGAAATCCATCATTCTTTTTGTTTTACACAACATTATATGTAGTTGTAAAGATGTTTAAGCAAGTTTCAATGGAAAAGCAAGTGGATTTGAATGTGCTCATATTTTGACCTCTAATGCAGTATTCTTGTTCCAGGGGCTGAAATATGATGTTTTCAGGCCAAAAACAGAAAGTGATAAAAACAGCTTAAAACCATGAAATCCATCGTTCTTTTTCTTTTACACAACACTGTATGTAATTTTAAACATGTATAAGCAAGTTTCAAGAGAAAAGCAAGTGATTTTGAAACTGGTCATATTTTGACCTTTCTAGCAGTATTCTTGTTCCAGGGGCTGAGATATGATGTTTTCAGGCCAAAAAAAGAAAGTGATCAAGACAGCTTAAAACCATGAATTCCATCATTCATTTTGTTTTACACAACATTATATGCAGTTTTAAACACAATTAAACAACTTTCAAGGAAAAAGCAAGTGACTTTGAATGTGCTCATATTTTGACCTTTCATGCAGTATTCTTGTTCCTGGAACTGAGATATGATGTTTTCAGGCCAAAACAGAAAGTGATAAAAACAGCTTAAAACCATGAAATCCATCATTCTCTTTGTTTTACACAACACTGTATGTAATTTTAAACATGTTTAAGCAAGTCATTTTTAATGTGCTCATGTTTTGATCTTTCATGCAGTATTGTTGTTGAGCTGAGATATGATGTTTTCAGGCCAAAAACAGAAAATGATTAAAAAAAAGCTTAAAACCATGAATTCCATCGTTCTTTTTGTTTTACACAACACTGTATGTAATTTTAAACATGTTTAAGCAAGTTTCAAAGGAAAAGCAAGTAATTTTGAAACTTTTCATATTTTGACCTTTGTTTTCTGGCAAAAAACAGAAAGTTATAAAAAACAGCTTAAAACCATGCATTCCATTATTCTTTATGTTTTACAAAACACTATATTCAGTATTAAACATATTTAAACAACATTCAAGGGAAAAGCAAGTGACTTTGAAACTTCTCATATTTTTACCTTTCATGCAGTGCTCTTGTTCCAGGGGCTGAGATATGATGTTTTCAGGCCAAAAACAGAGAGTAATTAAAACAGCTTAAAACCATGAAATCCGTCGTTCTATTTATTTTACAGAACACTGTATGTAATTTTAAACATGTTTAAGCAAGTTTCAAGGAAAAAGCAAATGACTTTACAACTTCTTATATTTTGACATTTCATGCAGTATTCTTGCTCTAAGGGCTGAGATATGATATGATCTGATATTATCAGACCAAAAACAGAAAGTGATAAAAACAGCTTAAAACCATGAATTCCATCATTCTTTTTGTTTTACACAACATTAAATGCAGTTTTAAACATATTTGAACAACTTTCAAGGGAAAAGCAAGTGACTTTGAATGTGCTTATGTTTTGACCTTTCATGCAGTATTCTTGTTCCTGGGGCTGATATATGATGTTTTCAGGCCAAAAACAGAAAGTGATAAAAACAGCTTAAAACCATTAAATCCATCATTCTTTTTCTTTTACACAAATTATATGCAGTTTTAAACATATTTGAACAGCTTTCAAGGGAAAAGCAAGTGACTTTGAATGTGCTCCTATTTTAAACTTTCATGAAGTATTCTTGTTCTAGGGGCTGAGATATGATGTTTTCAGGCCAAAAAAATAAAGTGATAAAAACAGCTTAAAACCATGAATTCCATCATTCTTTTTGTTTTACACAACATTATATGCCGTTTTAAACATAATTAAACAACTTTCAAGGGAAAAGCAAGTGACTTTGAATGTGCTCATATTTTGATCTTTCATGCAGTATTCTTGTTCCTGGGGCTGAGATATGATGTTTTTAGGCCAAAAACAGAAACTAATAAAAAAAGCTTAAAACCATGAAATCCATCATTCTTTTTGTTTTACACAACACGGTGTGCAGTTTTAAACGTTTACACAACTTTCAAGGGAAAAGCAAGTGATTTTACAACTTCTCATATTTTGACCTTTCATGCAGTATTCTTGCTCTAAGGACTGAGATATGATGTTTTCAGGCCAAAAACAGAGAGTGATAAAAACAGCTTAAAACCATGAATTCCATCATTTTTTTTGTTTTTGTTTTACACAACATTATTTGCATTTTTAAGCATATTTAAACAACTTTCAAGGGAAAAGCAAGTCATTTTGAAACTGCTCATATTTTGACCTTTCATGCAGTATTCTTGTTCCAGGGGCTGAGATATGTTGTTTTCAGGCCAAAAACAGAGAGTGATAAAAACAGGTTAAAACCATGAATTCCATCATTCCCCTTCTAGGGAACTTCAACACTGCGTCTAACCAGAACGCTAGTGGAACACCTCTTTTATACGCGTCTTGAAGCACATGTGAAATCAATCTAATGTAATTAAGCGGTGTCGTCAGACCAGAGAGTATAAAAGCCTGCACTGAGCATTCAGTGTTAACTTCTTTGCTTTCAAGAAGCACGCACGTGAAAAAAAACACCATCTCTGTGACCATTCATTACTGACTTTGCATACACAAAATAAAAAAAAACTGACAAACTAGCTTTTTTGTTTTTGATATGGCAGAAAAAAACTTTAAACGCTGTGTGTCTCCATGTCCCCGTTTTATCACGGCTGGTGACTCTCATGATTTGTGTTTAGAGTGTTTGGGAGAGGAGCATGCCCTGGCAGCATTTGAGAATGTTGACTGTGTGCACTGTGATGCTCTCTCCCGCAAAGTGCTGCATAGTCGGAGGGAGTTCTTTAATAAAACTCCCGCGGCTCGTGCTCCTCGCGGTTCGGGTCCCGCTCGTGCTGAGGCTGAGCATAAACTCCGTTCATGGGGTTCCTAATTAGATTTAGCGAACGAGATGGAGACGGACTCTGTCCTTTCTCTTCCTCTATCCGCGAGATCTAATCCTCCCTCGGGAGTGTCAGAAGCACGCTCTGCGGTTTCTTCTGCGCCTCGTGGGAGGGCGGCGTCATCCGTTTCCGAGGAAACTGATGCGCCACTGCAGCAAAGCCAAAGAAGGTCGGGGCATCTGCCACCCCGGTCAGTAGAATATGAGGAGTTAGTGGAGGTGATTTCACGTGCTGCTGACAGGTTTGATGTAATAGACTGGCAGCCAGCACGTGAGCAGCAGCAGCTGCGTCTGACAGGAATGCTGGATGAGAGAGAATTACCCAGCAGAGTTGATCCTCCACTGAGGGACCTCCCCTTCTGTCCCGAACTACATCATGCAGTTTCTAAATCATGGAATAATCCGTATTCAGCTTGTTTAATGACACCAAAAACGGTTATTTATTCAGCAGTTCCTGGGCTTTGGGAAAAAGCATGTACAGAAATGCCAAAAATAGAAGAGGATCTAGCACGTCATCTTCGTCCAGATTTAAAATCTGCAAGGGTCCCTCCTTTGTCATCTAGACCATTAAGAGTCACATCTGGTCTAGTTGGCAAAGCATACATGACGGCTGGTAAGTCTGTCGGATGCCTGCACACTATGTCAGTGTTGCAGACATATCAGGCTGACCTAATAAAAGAGTGCTTAGATGGTGGGGGAGCAACACCCGAACAGCTTCGAGAAGCTCTTCGCGTGTCGGATTTAGCTTTAAGAGCTACTAAAGAGGCGGCCTCTAGTTTGGGGTGGTCTATGGCAACCCTGGTGGCTACAGAGCGGCACCTCTGGCTGACACAAGCAGAGGTGTCAGAAAGTGATAGAGCTATTTTTATGGACGTTCCAATATCAAGCTCAGGGCTTTTCGGTGACGCCGTCGATCGCGTCGCCGAATCCTTTGACCGAGTGAAAAAACGCTCTAGCTCCCTCGGGGACTTTCTCCCCCCAAGATCTAAAAGTCAGGGGGCTGCTAAAAGACAGCCCCAGCCATCAACCAGCTCCTCATATCGGGCGGTACAAAAGGAGAGTGTGGCGTCTCGGGCTCCCCCTCAGGAAAAGAGGGCCTGGAGAGCACGCTCTCAGCCTGAGCCTTCCTCAAAAAATCTCACAAGGAAAATAGTAATTTCCAGGAAGGCGAAGGATAAAAGGAAGTCCTGACGTGTTGGGAGTCAGGCTTCCCAGGGCCCCCCCTGGACATCGAGAGCGCCATTCGGCGCCCTCATTGAACCAGGGTCCGCGGAGAAAGGGATTTTTGTCTCCCGGGGTGGGCATTCCTCAGTGTCTGAGGGCATTGGGGACCCCACCCCCTCTTCGGAGGGTCCAAGAGCAACCAGAGGCCAGTCTCGAGAGGCTGGTACCCCTAGCACATTTTTTGGCAGCGTGGAAACACCTGCCGATGGTTTCTCAGTGGGTCCTGTTCACGGTGGAACACGGCTACAAAATACAGTTTTGTGCACGGCCACCTCACTTCAACGGTGTTACACCCACCATAGTGAAGCCAGAACAGGCTCTGGTTATGGAACAGGAAGTACTGGCTCTATTAAAAAAAGGCGCGAAAGAGCGTGTTCTCCCACTCGACAGAGAATCAGGGTTTTACAGCCGGTATTTTATAATTCCCAAAAAGGATGGGGGATTGCGTCCCATATTAGATCTGAGAAATCTAAATTGGTCCGTCGGGGCCCTCAGGTTCAGGATGTTAACCATCAAAAACGTGCTGTCACAAATTCAGTCCGAGGACTGGTTTGTGACAATAGACCTGAAAGACGCATACTTCCATATATCCATCCTTCCCCAACACAGGAAGTACCTGAGGTTCGCTTTCGGGGGCGAAGCGTTCCAGTATCGGGTTCTTCCATTCGGCCTAGCTCTGTCACCTCGAACCTTCACCAAAGTAGTCGAAGCGGCACTAGCACCACTTCGTATGCAGGGTATACGTATCCTAAACTACATAGACAATTGGCTAATTCTAGCTCAGACCCACGATATGGCAGTTCGACATCGAGATGTCGTTCTTACCCATATCAGAAGGTTGGGGTTTTGGTTGAACACCGCAAAAAGTGTGCTTGTTCCAGCCAGGACGACCATTTTTTTAGGTGTGCTATGGGACTCCATGACGATGCGAGCACGTCTGTCCCCACCACGAATCGCTTCGATTCAGTCAGCCGTACACAGAGTCAAACTAGGCCAGTTCATCACTGTGAAACACTTTCAGAGAGTGTTGGGTCTCATGGCAGCAGCAGCCAGCATGATTCCGTTTGGTCTGCTGTACATGAGACCCCTGCAGTGGTGGCTCAAATCCAGGGGGTTTTCCCTCAAGGGGAATCCTTTCCGCATGATCAAGGTCTCGCTGCGCTGCCTTCGAGCCTTAAGTATGTGGAAAATGCCCTGGTTCCTGTCCCAGGGCCCAGTGTTGGGGGCTGTCTGTCATCACGTCTTGCTTATGACAGATGCTTCTTTAACGGGCTGGGGAGCAACCCTGAGGGGGCTTCCTGCAGCGGGACAATGGGGAGAACATCATCGTTCTTGGCACATAAACTGCCTGGAGATGATGGCCGTGTTTCTGGCCTTAAAACACTTTCTCCCCGATTTAAGGGGCCATCATATTCTAGTCCGCACGGACAACACATCGGTGGTCGCTTACATCAACCATCAGGGGGGTCTGAGGTCTCGAATGCTATGCAAGCTGGCACATCAGATCCTCCTGTGGGCCCAGAACAAAATTCTGTCCATCAGGGCAATGTATGTCTCGGGCCATCTGAACAGGGGAGCAGATCTCCTGTCGAGGCAGGGGGTGAGATCCGGGGAATGGAAACTTCACCCCGAGGTGGTGGAGACCATTTGGGAAAAATTCGGGAGAGCGCAGGTAGACCTGTTTGCTTCCCAAGAGACCACGCATTGCATACTGTGGTTTTCTCTCTCGCATCCAGCCCCTCTGGGATTGGATGCCATGGTGCAGACGTGGCCGAGGTTTTGTCTGTATGCTTTTCCCCCGGTCGTTCTGCTCCCAGGAGTCCAGGAGAGGGTCCGTCAAGACGGGATTCAGTTACTGCTGGTAGCCCCGTTTTGGCCTACGAGAATTTGGTTTTTAGACCTCATAGCCCTGCTGGCGGGTCTCCCATGGGAGATCCCCATCAGGAGGGACCTTCTGTCCCAGGCGGGAGGAATGATACTTCATCCCCAACCCGACCTGTGGAAACTGTGGGTGTGGCCTCTGAGGGGGCCCACCTCATAGAGTATGGACTGTCAACCGAGGTTGCTCAGACCATTCTAAGCTCCAGGGCTCCCTCCACAAGGAAGCTTTATGCTCTAAAATGGGCTCTCTTTTCAGCTTGGTGTAGAGAACACCAGCTGAACCCAGTCAGCTGTCAGGTAGCCTCAGTGCTGGAATTTCTCCAAGATCGCCTGTCTGCTGGGTTAGCTGCATCCACTCTGAGAGTGTATGTTTCAGCTATAGCGGCCTACCGTTACCCCCTAGATGATGAGTCACTAGGGCAGGACCCGCTTATTCGTCGCTTCCTACGTGGAGCCAAAAGGCTAAGGCCTGTCAGCACACACAGAGTACCGACATGGGATTTAACATTGGTGCTCGAGGGCATCTCTGTTCCCCCATTTGAGCCACTGCAGGAGGCTTCAGATAAGTTTCTGACATTAAAAACAGCTTTTTTATTAGCTATTTCTTCTCTAAAAAGGGTTGGTGATCTCCAGGCTCTGTCGGTTGCACCTTCATTTTTGGAGTTTGCTCCAGGCATGTCCAAAGCCTTTCTTCATCCCAGACCTGGGTATGTGCCGAAGGTGCCCACTCATGTGGCGAGACCTGCTGTGCTGCAGGCCTTTAATCTGCCCCCATTTCAGTCGTCGGACCAAGAGAAATTTAATTTACTCTGCCCAGTTAGGGCTCTGGATACGTATGTTAACCGGGTTATCAACTGGAGAAAGAGTGAGCAGTTACTGGTCTGCTTCGGACCCTCAAAGAGGGGGAGTCCGGCGACCAAGCAGACTATAAGTAATTGGATAGTTGAGACTATCTCAGTTACCTATCAGGCTGCTGGACATCCCGCACCTAAATTTAAGGCCCACTCCACAAGGGCTGTAGGGGCCTCCAAAGCTTCTATTTCGGGCTCTGCCCTTTCTGACATTTGTTTGGCGGCAGGATGGTCGACGCCACATACATTTCTGCGTCATTATCAACTCGATGTAGACCCCTCACCAGGGTCCTCTGTTCTCACTGCGTAGTGTGCATTCACAGTCAGCAGTGAATCTGGCCTAGTGGGTAATGAATTCCCCTAGTATTCTGGTTAGACGCAATGTTGAAGTTCCCTAGAAGGGGAACGTCTCAGGTTACGTTCCAACATACTTTTTGTTTTACAAAACATTATATGCAGTTTTAAACATATTTAAACAACTTTCAAGGGGAAAGCAAGTGACTTTGAATGTGCTCATATTTTGACCTTTCATGCAGTATTCTTGTTCTAGGGGCTGAGATATGATGTTTTCAGGCCAAAAACAGAAAGTGATAAAAACAGCTTAAAACCATGAATTCCATCGTTCTTTTTGTTTTACGCAACACTGTATGTAATTTTAAAGACGTTTAAGCAAGTTTTAAGGGAAAAGCAAGTTATTTTGAAACTTCTCATATTTTGACCTTTCATGCAGTACTCTTGTTCCAGTGGCTGAGATATGATGTTTTTAGGCAAAAACAGAAAGTGATAAAAAAAAACAGCTTAAAACCATGACTTCCATTATTCTTTTTGTTTTACAAAACATTATATGCAGTTTTAAACATATTTAAACAACTTTCAAGGGAAAAGCAAGTGACTTTGAATGTGCTCATATTTTGACCTCTCATGCAGTATTCTTGTTCCAGGGGCTGAGATATGATGTTTTCAGGCCAAAAACAGAAAGTGATAAAAACAGCTTAAAACCATGAAATCCATCATTCTTTTTGTTTTACACAACACTGTATGTAATTTTAAACATGTTTAAGCAAGTCATTTTTAATGTGCTCATGTTTTGATCTTTGATGCAGTATTGTTGTTCTAGGGGCTGAGACATGATGTTTTCAGGCCAAAAACAGAAAATGATAAAAACAGCTTAAAACCATGAATTCCATCATTCTTTTTGTTTTACACAACACTATATGCAGTTTTAAGCATATTTAAACAACTTTCAAGGGAAAAGCAAGTGATTTTGAAACTGCTCATATTTTGATCTTTTATGCAGTATTCTTGTTCAAGGGGCTGAGATATGATGTTTTCAGACCAAAAACAGAGAGTGGTAAAAACAGCTTAAAACCATGAATTCCATCATTCTTTTTGTTTTACACAACATTATATGCAGTTTTAAACATATTTAAACAACTTTCAAGGGAAAATGTGTGATTTTGAAAAAGCTCATATTTTGAACTTTCATGCAGTATTCTTGTTCAAGGGGCTGAGATATGCTGTTTTAAGGCCAAAAACAGAAACTGATAAAAACAGCTTAAAACCATGATTTCCATCATTCTTTTTGTTTTACACAAGACGGTGTGCAGTTTTTAACATGTTTACACAACTTTCACGGGAAAAGCAAGTGATTTTGACTTTTCATGCAGTATTCTTGTTCTAGGGGCTGAGATATGATGTTTTCTGGCCAAAAAAGAAAGTGATAAAAACAGCTTAAAACCATGAATTCCATCGTTCTTTTTGTTTTACACAACATTATATGCAGTTTTAAACATATTTAAACAACTTTCAAGGGGAAAGCAAGTGACTTTGAATGTGCTCATATTTTGACCTTTCATGCAGTATTCTTGTTCTAGGGGCTGAGATATGATGTTTTCAGGTCAAAAACAGAAAGTGATAAAAACTGCTTAAAACCATGAATTCCATCATTCTTTTTGTTTTACACAACATTATATGCAGTTTTAAACACATTTAAACAACTTTCAAGGGAAAAGCAAGTGATTTTAAATGTGCTCATATTTTGACCTTTCATGCAGTATTCTTGTTCTAGGGCCTGAGATATGATGTTTTCAGCCCAAAAACAGAAAGTGATGAAAACAGCTTAAAACCATGAATTCCATCATTCTTTTTGTTTTACGCAGTAATGTATGTAATTTTAAACATGTTTAAGCAAGTTTCAAGGGAAAAGCAAGTGATTTTGAAACTTCTCATAATTTGACCTTTCGTGAAGTATTCTTGTTCCAGGGGCTGAGATATGATCTTTTCAGGCCAAAAACAGAAAGTGATAAAAAACATCTTAAAACCATGAAATCCATCGATCGTTTTGTTTTACACAACACTGTACGTAATTTTAAAGACGTTTAAGCTAGTTTTAAGGGAAAAGCAAGTTATTTTGAAACTTCTCATATTTTGACCTTTCATGCAGTACTCTTGTTCCAGTGGCTGAGATATGATGTTTTTAGGCAAAAACAGAAAGTGATAAAAAACAGCTTAAAACCATGACCTCCATTATTCTTTTTGTTTTACAAAACATTATATGCAGTTTTAAACATATTTAAACAACTTTCAAGGGAAAAGCAAGTGACTTTGAATGTGCTCATATTTTGACCTCTCATGCAGTATTCTTGTTCCAGGGGCTGAGATATGATGTTTTCAGGCCAAAAACAGAAAGTGATAAAAACAGCTTAAAACCATGAAATCCATCATTCTTTTTGTTTTACACAACACTGTATGTAATTTTAAACATGTTTAAGCAAGTCATTTTTAATGTGCTCATGTTTTGATCTTTGATGCAGTATTGTTGTTCTAGGGGCTGAGACATGATGTTTTCAGGCCAAAAACAGAAAATGATAAAAACAGCTTAAAACCATGAATTCCATCATTCTTTTTGTTTTACACAACACTATATGCAGTTTTAAGCATATTTAAACAACTTTCAAGGGAAAAGCAAGTGATTTTGAAACTGCTCATATTTTGATCTTTTATGCAGTATTCTTGTTCAAGGGGCTGAGATATGATGTTTTCAGACCAAAAACAGAGAGTGGTAAAAACAGCTTAAAACCATGAATTCCATCATTCTTTTTGTTTTACACAACATTATATGCAGTTTTAAACATATTTAAACAACTTTCAAGGGAAAATGTGTGATTTTGAAAAAGCTCATATTTTGAACTTTCATGCAGTATTCTTGTTCAAGGGGCTGAGATATGCTGTTTTAAGGCCAAAAACAGAAACTGATAAAAACAGCTTAAAACCATGATTTCCATCATTCTTTTTGTTTTACACAAGACGGTGTGCAGTTTTTAACATGTTTACACAACTTTCACGGGAAAAGCAAGTGATTTTGACTTTTCATGCAGTATTCTTGTTCTAGGGGCTGAGATATGATGTTTTCTGGCCAAAAAAGAAAGTGATAAAAACAGCTTAAAACCATGAATTCCATCGTTCTTTTTGTTTTACACAACATTATATGCAGTTTTAAACATATTTAAACAACTTTCAAGGGGAAAGCAAGTGACTTTGAATGTGCTCATATTTTGACCTTTCATGCAGTATTCTTGTTCTAGGGGCTGAGATATGATGTTTTCAGGTCAAAAACAGAAAGTGATAAAAACTGCTTAAAACCATGAATTCCATCATTCTTTTTGTTTTACACAACATTATATGCAGTTTTAAACACATTTAAACAACTTTCAAGGGAAAAGCAAGTGATTTTAAATGTGCTCATATTTTGACCTTTCATGCAGTATTCTTGTTCTAGGGCCTGAGATATGATGTTTTCAGCCCAAAAACAGAAAGTGATGAAAACAGCTTAAAACCATGAATTCCATCATTCTTTTTGTTTTACGCAGTAATGTATGTAATTTTAAACATGTTTAAGCAAGTTTCAAGGGAAAAGCAAGTGATTTTGAAACTTCTCATAATTTGACCTTTCGTGAAGTATTCTTGTTCCAGGGGCTGAGATATGATCTTTTCAGGCCAAAAACAGAAAGTGATAAAAAACATCTTAAAACCATGAAATCCATCGATCGTTTTGTTTTACACAACACTGTACGTAATTTTAAAGACGTTTAAGCTAGTTTTAAGGGAAAAGCAAGTTATTTTGAAACTTCTCATATTTTGACCTTTCATGCAGTACTCTTGTTCCAGTGGCTGAGATATGATGTTTTTAGGCAAAAACAGAAAGTGATAAAAAACAGCTTAAAACCATGACCTCCATTATTCTTTTTGTTTTACAAAACATTATATGCAGTTTTAAACATATTTAAACAACTTTCAAGGAAAAAGCAAGTGACTTTGAATGTGCTCATATTTTGACCTCTCATGCAGTATTCTTGGTTCAGGGGCTGAGATATGATGTTTTCAGGCCAAAAACAGAAAGTGATAAAAACAGCTTAAAACCATGAAATCCATCATTCTTTTTGTTTTACACAACACTGTATGTAATTTTAAACATGTTTAAGCAAGTCATTTTTAATGTGCTCATGTTTTGATCTTTCATGCAGTATTGTTGTTCTAGGGGCTGAGACATGATGTTTTCAGGCCAAAAACAGAACATGATAAAAACAGCTTAAAACCATGAATTCCATCATTCTTTTTGTTTTACACAACACTATATGCAGTTTTAAACATGTTTAAACAACTTTCCAGGGAAAAGCAAGTGATTTTGAAACTGCTCATATTTTGACCTTTTATGCAGTATTCTTGTTCAAGGGGCTGAGATATGATGTTTTCAGACCAAAAACAGAAACTGATAAAACAGCTTAAAACCATGATTTCCATCATTCTTTTTGTTTTACACAAGATGGTGTGCAGTTTTTAACATGTTTACACGACTTTCAAGGGAAAAGCAAGTGATTTTGACTTTTCATGCAGTATTCTTGTTCTAGGGGCTGAGATATGATGTTTTCAGGCCAAAAAAATAAAGTGATAAAAACAGCTTAAAACCATGAATTCCATCGTTCTTTTTGTTTTACACAACATTATATGCAGTTTTAAACATATTTAAACAACTTTCAAGGGAAAAGCAAGTGATTTTGAAACTTCTCACATTTTGACCTTTCATGCAGTATTCTTATTCCAGGGGCTGAGATATGATGTTTTCAGGTCAAAAACAGAAAGTGATAAAAACAGCTTAAAACCATGAATTCCATCATTCTTTTTGTTTTATGCAGCACTGTATGTAATTTTAAACATGTTTAAGCAAGTTTCAAGGGAAAAGCAAGTGATTTTGAAACTTCTCATAATTTGATCTTTCGTGAAGTATTCTTGTTCCAGGGGCTGAGATATGATGTTTTCAGGCCAAAAACAGAAAGTGATAAAAAACAGCTTAAAACCATGAAATCCATCGATCGTTTTGTTTTACACAACACTATGTAATTTTAAAGACGTTTAAGCAAGTTTTAGGGGAAAAGCTAGTTATTTTGAAACTTCTCATATTTTGACCTTTCAAACAGTACTCTTGTTCCAGCGGCTGAGATATGATGTTTTTAGGAAAAAACACAAAGTGATAAAAAACAGCTTAAGACCATGACTTCCATTATTCTTTATGTTTTACAAAACATTATATGCAGTTTTAAACATATTTAAACAGCTTTCAAGGGAAAAGCAAGTGACTTTGAATGTCCTCATATTTTGACCTTTCATGCAGCATTCTTGTTCAAGGGGCTGAGATATGATGTTTTCAGGCCAAAAACAGAAAGTGATAAAAACAGCCTAAAACCATGAAATCCATCGTTCTTTTTGTTTTACACAACACTGTATGTAATTTTAAACATGTTTAAGCAAGTTTCAAGGAAAAAGCAAGTGATTTTGAAACTGGTCATATTTTGACCTTTCATTGCAGTATTCTTGTTCAAGGGGCCGAGATATGATGTTTTCAGGCCAAAAACAGAGAGTGATAAAAACAGCTTAAAACCATGAATTCCATCATTCTTTTTGTTTTACACAACATTATATGCAGTTTTAAACATATTTAAACAACTTTCAAGGGAAAAGCAAGTGACTTTGAATGTGCTCATATTTTGACCTTTCATGCAGCATTCTTGTTCTAGGGGCTGAGATATGATGTTTTCAGGCCAAAATCAGAAAGTGATAAAAACAGCTTAAAACCATAAATTCCTTCGTTCTTTTTGTTTTACACAACACTGTATGTAATTTTAAACATGTTTAAGCAAGTTTCAAGGGAAAAGCAAGTGATTTTGAAACTTCTCATATTTTGACCTTTCATGCAGTATTCTTGTTCCAGGGGCTGAGATATGATGTTTTCAGGTCAAAAACAGAAAGTGATAAAAACTGCTTAAAACCATGAATTCCATCATTCTTTTTGTTTTACACAACATTATATGCAGTTTTAAACACATTTAAACAACTTTCAAGGGAAAAGCAATTGATTTTAAATGTGCTCATATTTTGACCTTTCATGCAGTATTCTTGTTCTAGGGGCTGAGATATGATGTTTTCAGGCCAAAAACAGACAGTGGTAAAAACAGCTTAAAACTATGAATTACATCATTCTTTTTGTTTAAGCAGCACTGTATGTAATTTTAAACATGTTTAAGCAAGTTTCAAGGGAAAAGCAAGTGATTTTGAAACTTCTCATAATTTGACCTTTCGTTAAGTATTCTTGTTCCAGGGGCTGAGATATGATGTTTTCAGGCCAAAAACAGAAAGTGATAAAAAAACATCTTAAAACCATGAAATCTATTGATCGTTTTGTTTTACACAACACTGTATGTAATTTTAAAGACGTTTAAGCAAGTTCTAAGAGAAAAGCAAGTTATTTTGAAACTTCTCATATTTTGACCTATCATACAGTATTCTTGTTCCCGGGGCTGAGATATGATGTTTTCAGGCCAAACCCAGCTAACAAAGTTAGGTTGTGAGAACGTTCTCATAACGTTATCTGTAACGTTCTAAGAATGTTGAAATGTCCAGTTTGCTTAATGTTGCTAGAACATTTTTATATGGTTAGCATAACATTCTTACAACGTTTTCAAAACCCAAAATTCCACCAAAATATAATGTTCTAAGAACGTTTATTTGGAACGTTCCAAGAACGTTGAAATGTCCTGTTTGCTTAATGTTGCTAGAATGTTTTTATATGGTTAGCATATTGTTCTCATAACGTTTTCAAAACCTACATTCCACCAAAATATAACATTCTAAGAACGTTTATTTGGAACGTTCCAAGAACGTTGAAATGTCCAGTTTGCTTAATGTTGCTAGAACGTTTTTACATGGTTAGCATAACTTTCTCATAACGTTTTCAAAACCTAAAATTCCACCAAAATATAATGTTCTAAGAACGTTTATTTAGAACGTTCCAAGAACGTTGAAATGTCCAGTTTGCTTAATGTTGCTAGAACGTTTTTATAAGGTTAGCATAACGTTCTCAAAACCTAAAATTCCACCAAATATAATGTTCTAAAAACATTTATTTGGAACGTTCCAAGAACGTTGAAATGTCCAGTTTCCTTAATGTTTCTAGAACGTTTTTATATGGTTAGCATAATGTTCTCACAACGTTTTCAAAACCCAAAATTCCACCAAAATATAATGTTCTAAGAATGTTTTTTGGGAATGTTCCAAGAACGTTGAAATGTCCAGTTTGCTTAATGTTGCTAGAATGTTTTTATATGGTTAGCATAATGTTCTCACAACATTTTCAAAACCTAAATTCCACCAAAATATAACATTCTAAGAATATTTATTTGGAACATTCCAAGAACGTTGAAATGTCCAGTTTGCTTAACATTGTTAGAATGTTTTTTTTATGGTTAGAATAACATTCTTACAGCATTCTAAAAACCAACAATTCAGTTAAAATATATCATTCTTAGAACGTTTACTTGTAACATTCCAAGAACTTTAAAATGGCCACATTCTTTAAAGTTAATTTAAGGTCACATTTTTTTCCTGAGATTCTCTGAACTCTTTAACCATTCTAACAATATGTAACAATAATGTAAATTACAAAAATTATGTAAACTTTAACCTAACCCATAATAATTATTAATGTTATTTATTACTATTGTTATTTTGTGGCATTTTGGTTAATTCAATCTTGTATCAAATCTTTGAACTATCCTTTTCAAATCTGGCATTTAAATTAAGCATTGAAATTGATAGTTCCGTAATTAGCAACTACATTGTGGTCTTTAAAAAATAAATTCACATTAAGTGTCAAATTCACCCAGAAACATGAATTCTGTTATTAATTATTTTCTTGTATCATTACAATTTCCGGAGACCTTTTCATCTTCAGAACACAAACTAGGATGAAATGTGAGAGCTCCTCATCGTCCAGAGACAGCTATGGTCCCGAGACAAAGCAGGTCTGTGACAGTAACCGATTTTTTGTTACAGTGGTGATAAAGCAAGAAATCAAGCGGTATGTCGGTTAACATATACTTACAGAGAGCTGCATGATTAATCGAAAAAAGATCACGATCTCGATTCGACCCCCTAGACGATCTTAATCCAGCATTTCTACAATTCTACCAATCATATTTTCAAGTTCTGGAGAGAAGCAAATATATTCAATAATTAAACCTAAAGTTACTTGCGATCCGACCAGAACTGCAGCGTCATTGTGGACGCTCACAGCAAATAGCCGGTGAGTCCCATAAATCTATTCCTACCACTATTTCGAGCACTGAAAAACAGATTAAAGCTATTGAAAATGAGCATTGGCATAAACAAGGTGCGAGACCAAAGGGTGCTCGTGGGGTCAGATCATATGCTGCCGCATTAGCGTCCTCTACCCCAAATACAGCTCGGACTCAAATACAGCTTGAGAACAGATATGAAGTACTGAGTAATATGGGTGAAGAATCCCCAAATGCAGTCAGACAGAGATCGCATGACTCAGCAGCTAACTCTGCATGGAACAGAGGCTCAAGGCCGACTAGACAGCGGCATTCTGCTCCGATCGCACCTGAGATAAGAACACTAGTTGTAGGAGATTCAATAATCAGGAATTTTAGGAGCAAATCTACAATGACATACTGCTTCCCTCATGCAACAGTTTCTGATGTAAACAAAGAACTTAAGGAAATTCTAAAAAAACACAAGACTGCAAAACGGATTATCATCCATGAGGGGAAGAATGATATTCGGAAGGAACAGTCAGAACTGCTCAAGAGAGATTTCTGTGAGCTCTTGGAAACAGTTGAAAGAGTGAAAATTCAGCCGTTCATCAGTGGACCACTCCCTGCAAGAGGGACAAATATGTTTTCACGGCTTCTTAGTCTAAATGTATGGCTGCAGAAAGCATGTAACAGGAAAGGACTGAATTTTATTGACAACTTCAATCTCTTCTGGAACCAAAGACAACTGTTGACATCAGACGGCCTTCACCCAAACAAACTTGGTGCAAAGGTGCTAAAGGACAATATCTTTTTCTCCCTCCATCATCCATCAGCTGTGTGTGCCACTGACCTCAATCCAAATGGCACATACACACCTAGCATCTGTCCGGATGACCACAGGACCTCAAATCAGCTCCCGAGTGGACTTGGGACTGACGCATCACCCAAGGACAATGATAACGCTACGCAGCCAAAACACCCACTGTTGATAGAGACACTATCGCTGGCCCTCTGCTCAACACAGACAGACTGTGACGCATCAGAACAGCATCATGTCTCGTCACTAAAAAATGATCCTCAGGAAAACACCCAGGAAAACATATTTCAGCACCCAGAATCTCCAGAGCCACAGCCTCTGTCACCAGACACGTTCTCATTATCACCTTGCTCGCCTCTCTTGGGTTTCTCAAAAAAGATGGAGGAACTGGTGCATGCTGGAACTAAACTTTCACACTCTATTGCCGCAAGCCCCCAGTTACCAACCAAAAAGCGGCCTGCTCCACAACCACCTCTGAGCCCACGTGGAAGAGCCCTCCGACATTTGCCCCACCGCCAGGGCCCAAACAACAACGCACCATCTTCAGCTGGTGAACAAAACTGCTCTCCATGATGTGTCTCGGGTGCCTGCTTAGATAACAGTGTCTTTATCAGATGTTTACAGAACAAGCAGGAACCCAGTGTGCCTGTAGCTTTCTCTATGCAGATATGTGTTGTATTACGTGACAGAAAACCGAAGACTTCTTCAGGCCGTATAGCAAATCACTCAAATCTTGTGTCTATTAAATATAAATCTGAGACTACTGTAGCAAAAACAGCTAAAACTGTTAAGTTAGCACTTTTAAACATCCGATCACTTAACAATAAGTCACTTTTAGTCAATGATTTTATCAGCTCAAATTGCCTTGATTTTATGCTTTTAAATGAAACTTGGCTAGATGACAGCTGTAGTGCAGCAGTTCTGAATGAAACAGCTCCTTTAAACTTTGACTTTTTGAGTGTTTGCAGAGCCAATAGGAGAGGTGGAGGCATTGCTGTCCTGTTTAAAGATGTCTATGAGTGTAAACAAGTGTCATTTTGTGACTTTTTGTCTTTTGAATATCTGAGTATAGCACTAAAAGGTGCTCCACGTATCTTACTGATCATTATCTACAGACCTCCAAAATATTCTCCAACTTTTATTGATGATTTTACAGAGCTGTTATCATTAGTAACCTCTGAATTTGACTATTTTACCCTTGCTGGGGATTTTAATATTCACACTGATAATCCAGAAATCAATGCTGTAAAAGAACTGATGACTGTTTTGAACACTTTTGATCTGACTCAGCATGTTAAAGGACCCACACACAATCGTGGACACACTCTTGATCTACTTATAACTAAGGGTTTACACATTTCATCAACTGTTGTTAATGATGTTGCACTATCTGATCATTTCTGTATTTTCTTCGACATATTGATCACTCCAGCTATTAAAGACAGATCTGTCTCTGTCAGAAAGAGATGCATAAATGAGAACACTAATGAGCAGTTTATGAAGGCCATATCGCTAGCACCAAGTATATCTGCAGACTCTGTTGATTCTCTCCTTGATTTGTTTAATTCTAAAGTTAAGAATGTCATAGATGACATTGCTCCTGTTAAAACCAAGAAGATAACTAGCAGGCAAAGGGGATCTTGGACTATGTCCCCAAGAATACAAATGACGAAAAGACAGTGCAGAAAAGCTGAGCGTATGTGGAGAAAGACGAAACTAGTAGTCCATTATAATATCTATAAAGACAGTCTTCGTGCTTTTAATATGGAACTAAAAACTGCTAGGCAGACTTTCTTCTCAAGCCTTATAAACAGCAACGTAAACAATGCTCGTAAACTCTTTGCAACGATAGAGAAACTCACAACCCCCCCCAGTCGGATTCCCAGTGAGCTACTCTCTGAAAGCAAATGTAATGAGTTTGCTCATTTCTTTACTGACAAGATCAATAATATCAGAAAGGCAATCAGCTCATCCAATCAGCCAAATTGTGTCGACGTCAGACTAGCTCAACCACAACTTAAGAAATCAGACATTATGTCCGATTTCATGGCAATTAATGGCAAAATCTTAGAAGAGATCGTGCAAGTTATGAAAACATCAACCTGCAGTCTTGACACGCTCCCCACACCATTCTTTAAAACTGTGTTTACCTGCTTAGAAATGGATCTTCTAAAAGTGGTAAATGCTTCACTTCTCTCAAGGATTTTTCCTAACTCACTTAAAACTGCAGTTGTTAAACCCCTCTTGAAGAAGAGCAACCTGGATAACACCATATTGAGCAATTACAGGCCCATCTCAAATCTCCCTTTCATTGGCAAAATCATTGAAAAAGTTGTTTTTAACCAGATTAACAAGTTCTTAAACTTCAAGGGGTGTTTAGACAATTATCAATCTGGTTTCAGACCACACCACAGTACAGAGAGCGCCCTTATAAAGATAATCAATGACATCCGCCTAAATACAGATTCAGGCAAACTAACAGTGCTGGTGCTGCTCGATCTCAGTGCCGCATTTGACACTGTCGATCACAGCATACTTCTGGATAGGCTGGAAAACTGGGTTGGGCTGTCTGGGACGGTCCTCAAATGGTTCAGATCTTTAGATTAGATTAGATTAGATTAGATTCAATTTATTGTCATCACACATGTACAAGTACAAGGCAACGAAATGCAGGTAAATGGAACCCCCCGACCGTGCACAGACATCACAACTCCAGGGAAGACAGGTCACGGGAGGTGGAACAGGAAATAAAATAGTCAGGAAAAAGAGGCCAAAAAAAAGTCCCTCTCACCTTGCTCTTAAGTTAGAGCACCGTGAGATCAGGGATAAGAAAAAGCCCCAGCAATCTAGCACAAAAACACACCGACAAGACATAACATTGCCACAGGGGATGGGAACAGGGGGTGTGGAAATAGTCCGGTAAGGGCGGGCAGCCATCAGGTCCTGCAGCCATGGAGGCGCTGGTCGCAGACCTGCTCACCCCCTCCAGTGGGTGAAAGCATACGAAGGCGTTGGATTTGGGGCCAGGAAGTGTCGTGCTATGTATCTGTGTGTGTGTGTGCGTAAGCCTGTATAGTCCAACAGGTGTCCTTGACGGGGAGCAGGAATTTCAGAGCGTCTCCTTATCTTGCTATCCGGGAGAAGTTGTTTTCCTCCAGCCGAGGCCGTCTGGCAGGAGAAAAGAAAACACAGGGAAGCCGAAAGAGTGGAAAGATACTTCAACTTTAGGTCAATACCTGCCAATTTCACAGATATTTAATGTCCATCACTCGTCTCCAGATCTGGCCAAATTTTGTTGCAAAGCTGCTAACTTCACCCCGATGTTTTCCAGTTTGCGATCTAATATTGCAGTCTGATTATTAGCAAGCCTGCCCATCAGCGCTTCAATCAAGCCGGCCAGCCTGGTGGGGTTTTGAGCAGCACTGACCGCTTTCATCATTCGTCGATACGCCAGGGCCCCGCATAAGCCCATCAGCAGAAACCCTGTTATCAAAGTTCCGAATAGGTAAATGTCTTCAATATCCTCCAGAGACAGAGCAGCCAGGCACAGGACGCGCCACTTCTCCCACCCGTCCATCACGTATCCAGCTGCAAACGTCCCCGCAGGACATGTGGGCTCTCCCGAGCCCAAACTTCTCGTCGAGAAGATGGTGTCAATCGCATTCAGAGACCAGTTGATCAAATCCATAATTCCTTATTTGTTTGGATAGCAGGGCACGGAGAGTCTCAGAGATAGAATAAGACAAAGACAAGAGGAGCTAGCGAGGAGAGATATGGGACGGAGAGGGAAAAAGTGCGACCGCCTTCGCCGAGAGCCTTACCTTGAAGGAAGAGGTTACTATGTCAGTATAGGTGACCATAGGTCGAGGTGGACACCCATGATATGTGGAGTCCCACAAGGCTCGATTCTGGCACCTCTCCTGTTCAACCTTTATATGCTCCCTCTGAGCCAAATAATGAGAAAAAAACAAATCTCCTACCACAGCTATGCTGATGACACTCAGATCTACCTAGCCTTACTGCCTAATGACTACAGCCCCATTGACACCCTCTGCCAATGCATTGATGAAATTAACAATTGGATGTGCCAAAACTTTCTTCAGTTAAACAAAGAGAAAACTGAAGTGATTGCGTTTGGGAACAGAAATGAGGTTTTCAAGGTGAATGCGTACCTTGGCTCTAAGGGTCAAACAACTAAAAATAAGGTCAAAAATCTTGGTGTGACTCTGGAGTCAGATCTGAGTTTTAATAGTCATATCAAAACAGTTAGTAAATCAGCATACTATCATCTCAAAAACATTGCAAGAATTAGATGCTTTGTTTCCAGTGAAGACTTAGAGAAACTTGTTCATGCTTTTATCAGCAGCAGGGTGGATTACTGTAATGGCCTCCTCACTGGCCTTCCCAAAAAGACAGTCAGACAGTTGCAGCTCATCCAGAACGCTGCGGCCAGAATTCTGACAAGAACCAGGAAATCAGAGCACATCACACCTGTCCTCAGGTCTTTACACTGGCTCCCAGTTACATTCAGAATAGATTTTAAAATATTATTACTGGTCTATAAATCACTAAATGGCCTAGGACCTCAATACAATTTAGATATGCTCACTGAATACAAACCTAACAGATCACTCAGATCTTTAGGATCAAATAGATTAGAAATCCCAAGAGTTCAGTCAAAGCAGGGTGAATCGGCTTTCAGCTATTACGCCCCTCGCTGCTGGAATCAGCTTCCAGAAATGATCAGATGTGCTCCAACATTAGGCACGTTCAAATCAAGACTGAAAACACATCTGTTTAGCTGTGCCTTTACTGAATGAGCACTGTGCTACGTCCGACAGATAGAACTACTATGTTTTTCTCTTCTTTTTAATTCTTTTATAACACATTTTATCAGCTTTTATTTTATTTTATTTCTATTTTTACCATTTCTATTATTTGTTTTTTATTTCTCTTATACTTGTTTCTTTTATTCCTGTTTATGTAAAGCACTTTGAATTGCCACTGTGTATGAAATGTGCTATATAAATAAACTTGCCTTCGTAGCAAACACAGAGTGTTGTGCATGAGAATAAATGTTTACTGGTTCAGTATAACTACTCTAGCCTATAAAATGTTCAATATAATGCAAAAGAGAATCTTGTTAATGACAAATGTCTAATTTTACCAGCAGAATAAAATGGTCTAATAATGTTGTCAATGACAGATTGCAAGCATGTCTCAAACATAATAATTCAACATCAGAATTATGAGTAGTTGTATTCTGATGTCATCACTTTATTGTGCATTAATGACCAGGACAAAAATAAAGTCTATTCAAAATTTATTCTAAACCAACAGTAGAGCTACACATAATATTATTATTGGAGCTGGTGCAAATACAAGCATCAAATGTGTGTCTAATAAAAAAAAATATTTATTCTATTTTTCTTTTTTCCCTTTTAACTACCAAACATTTGACGTGCTTTTATCCACTCTCTGTATCACACTGCCTGAATGCCTGTCTGGGTTTCAACCAGCCATTGGTTTCAATCAGGTCCGGTGCTGATGTGTCGGGTACTTTCACTTTTCACAACTACAACCCATCGCCTCTTTTCGTGTTCAAAATAAACTAAGATCAGCACGGTTTTTCACATGGCAAGTTACGTCCTTCATACATGTTGAGAGATCGAGTTGATTAACTTAAAAAGGGAATATGTCTTGACAATCCACAAAGACGTGACTTAGTAAAGCGTAAAGTAATTTATCAGTTTAATAATAGCATTGGTCTGAATGTAAATGCCCTCATTAGGCAGCGCTGGAGCAGCATGAGAGAGTTGACCAAAGCGCATCAAACGAGAGGTATTAAAATAAGAAAATTGCGCAACTTAAGACACTTAATTGCTTGTATTTGTTGTATTTGCACCAGCTCTGTGATGCACATCCACAACTTCATGCGTTGGGTTAAATTAGGCTGTCCAGTGTTCAGTCCGTTACTACCATAGTTGCATAGTAGCACCGGACCTGGTTGAAACCAATGACTGGTTGTAACCCAGATAGGCAGTCATGCAGCGTAATACAGAGAGTGGATCAAAGCGCATCAAATGATCAGTAATTAAAAGGGAAAAATTAAAAAATAGAATAAATATATATATATATATATATATATATATATATATATATATATTTTATATTAGACACACATCTAATGCTTGTATTTGCACCAACTCCACATCATGCATTTGGTTAAATTAGGCTGTCCAGTCTCCGTATTCAGTCCATTACTTCCGCTGTATCTGTTCAGCCGAGGGAACGGAGCCAACCTGTGATGTCAGACACCGCGACATTGCAAGATGGCGGCACACTAGGTCTAAAATCTATAGTAAAACATGCTTCTTTCTGGTAAATGGTTATATTAATCGAGTTTGTTTAATATATTTTCATTAAAGTGGAATCCAATGTGCAAAATAATGTAAACTTGACTAAGTGCTTCATTTACCCTTTAAAGGATATGTTATGCTTTGTGCTGTGAGACACGCATCCACGACTTTGTGCATTAGGTAATAATAATCACGTGTGCATTTACTTTACCTTATGGAGTCACTCTCTTGATATTGGATATTGGGGATGCATAAAACTGTTACGAGCAAATCCTGTTATATCCGCTGGTGCTGCCATTAATACGCGAGTCAGGTAATCAAAAAGTAGACTACATGATGTTTATGAGTGGGTCATGGATGGCTAAGATCAATCATTAGTTAATGCAATCTTTTAACTACTTTGTTTAAAATGTTGAATACGATTTGATTAAATGAAAGCGAAACTGACCGGATCAATGGATGATTTTGTCATAAACAGTGAAAACAGTTTAATATAGAAATTTTTTTTTAATCAAAAAAGGTAACAAAAAATGCATTTTCCAAAACTGAATATTTCACTTTTATTTTATTTGTATTGTAATTGTATTTAGCAAACTAGATTGTGTTGTGCTGCGGAAAAATAGCAGACCCTGCACACTTCACTTCATCTCAAATGTTATTAGCCTTTTAGCAGAGCCTATATTGATATACTGATATTTCTGTGCCAGTTTGTCATTAGACTAAACTGAGGATAGTTTATCTAATTTAAAACACCCCGTCACCTGAATTTACCGTGAGTGAGACGGAGAAAATGAAAGTGCAGCTCTGAGGTAAAATCAGATTCTCCAGTCATAGTCTTAAAATAATGACTTGTATTAAAAATGTTGATAAAGGTCTGTGATATAAGCATTACGGCGGATCATTACAAGCGCTTATTTTCTGTGGAGCAATTGATTTGAATTAGGGGAAAAAACTATGAAAAAATAGCCTATGCCGGTTATTAAAAAGGTTTCAGTGACTTCAGTGGTTCAACTGTGAGCATACCAAGCTCTAACACCACTTTAGTGAGGAAAACAAAAAGGTAAATACTAATTTGTTTGCCTATATCTCTCTCGCATTAGATCAGGGTTTGTATTTCCTATGAGCAGCAAGCAAACACCCTGACCTTTCGTTTTTTCTACAATATTTTTGATGCACAAAAATATATATATTTTTTTAAGTACTTTTCTGGACTTTGAACATCTTGAGACCATTGCTGTGTATTGAGAAAGAGGGAGCTATACCTTTATGGCAAATGAGCCAAATATCCCATCAAAATCATCAAAACGAGCACAAACCAATGTTTGGTTTGGAGAGAGAAGGGAAAACAAAAAAACTTTTGCAAATCCTAAAAATAACTTTTTTCTACAACAAACTTTATGACAAATGTACTGGACCTGTTACACATATATCACAATCACCCTTTATAACCACAAATTTCACTGCTGTTGTTTTGCTCCAGTAATACCTTCAAAAAACACCGTAGTAGTCAGGGAACCATTCAAAAGCAGAGAGATTGGTGTGGTGTAGAAGAACTGCAGTGGATGTCTGTCCTGGGTGACACTGGTTTAGACCATCGGTATGTTCTTGATGCCCTCAACTCGAGCTTCCAGAAAACCTGCAATAAATGAAATTACCAATTACACCTGGTATCTGCTATTATGCGAAGTGAAATTCAAACATTTATTTTTAACCCAATCCATATTTGTACAATAATATTGTCACATTCAATAATTTTCACTCCTACCTCTGAATATTTCTAATTCATTGATCTTGTTAGGGTTTAATTTACATTTCATTTTTATAAGATTATTGATGCAAAACATCTATTTTTAATTGCATGCACATACAAACCACACCCAATTAGGTGCTGCTACGAGTAAATTGCAGTAATCCAAGGAAGAGGAATGAAGATATGGAGGAAAACAAAGAACATACCAGAACATAGTATAACAATCAAAAAAACAAACAAGGAAAAAAGATGGTTTGTGAACACAGGTATTTATAAACAGAACATTATCAACCAAAGCAAAAAGAATCTTGACAAATAAATGTAACTTAGCAAACTTACACATGGGCAAAGCATTTTCCATTCACTGCTGCATAGTGCACCTCTGGTTAGGAGTACATCTCTAAAAGTAAAAGTTAACAACCACAACAAAGGTAAATCAACAGTTTGTAATAACCATTATATTGCGTATTAAAAAGATAGTTTATAACATTGCTCAGCCAAATATAACATTATTTGCTGTTTCTCAAAGTCACAATCTGTAGCCATATTCTTTTAGGCTAATTCCTAAAAGTTAAATTTGCAACAAGCAAACAAAAAAAGGTTAAGAAGAAAATATATTAACTGTAAGAGACTAAGTGAAAAATTAGGTGTAAAATTGTCAGAAAGTCTTTAGCCACCACTTAGGAGAGTAAATAGTGAGTAAATTGTCATTTTTGGGAGAACTATCCCATTAATTTTGAAAACACAGATAGTATACATCTTTTAGAGACCTTTTCACAAGATGGAGATGATGCATTTCAATTGTCACCAGCATCTTAAATCCTCAAAAGTTTTTAATATTTAGATTTTAAAAATAGCATGTTAATTTATTTGTTTGTTTTAATGCCATATTTGATTTAGATAGAGAAGGGAAGTCCTAAAAAATCCTAAAAAAAACTTTTTTCTCAATAACATCAAATGTACTGGACCTGGTACAGTACATCACTACTCTTTATGAACACAAATTTCCCTGTATCAAGTGCTGTTATTTTGCTCCATACCTTCAGAGAACACCGTAGTAGTCAGCCATCTATGCAAAAGCATTGGTGTGGTTTATCAGTACTGCAAAAGATGTCTGTCCAGGCTGATACTGGTTTGGGCCACTGGTATGTTCTTGATGCCCTCAACTCGAGCTTCCAAATAATAAAAAATTTAAAAGCCATTACAGCTGGTATCTGCTATGCAGCGTAATTCAAACATTCATTTTTAACTTAATCCATATTTGTACCATAATATTGTTACATACAGCGAAGCATAACATCACAACAAAATATTAATAATAATATATCACACAGAGGGTGACGCTCTGTGACGGTCATGCGGGCCCCTCCGCTACCCCACTGTTAGTAATGTAAACTTTAAAACGTGCTTCTCATAGTTAGCTAGCTGCGGTGGAGCCAGATTTTTAGACTACTTGCAAGACAGAAAATGTACTTTATCGAGTTGAATGCCAATTACACACAGTTAAAAACACTAAATTAGACTAACATCAACGTTAGACATCGTGTCATTAAACATGTACCTCGAGTTGCTGCTGCGTTACCGAAGCGCGCCCAAACAAGACGGAAAAACACAAGCTGTATTAAGTATTAAATGCAACCCAGGCTCATTCTGAGAACGTAGTCCCGGCGACGTTTCTGGAGACCGCGAAATACGTCCCGGGAGGTACGTATTTGTGCAGTTTTTGTTTTCGCGAGTCCGCGAGAGGCCGCTGTGCGCGCTTTTTCCCGCGCCGTTCTCGCGTAAACCCGCTAGAGGCCGCTGTCGAATGACCTTCCGCCTGTCTTCATGACGGAATGATTGACCGTGCGACTGGCCAATCGGCTGACCCACCCTCCTCCGTCTCTAAACCCAACCAACGACGGTTCACAAAAGCCGTCCAGAAAAAGAAAAGCCCTCGTCCGATTTTTACCACGTTTTCGGATTTTGACCACATTCTCACCCTGTGACGAACTTGTTCGCTTAATTTTTTGGATTTTGTTTTTGTTTTCTTACCTGATTTCTGGAACCGCTCTTCCCCGGACTCGAACCCGGTCATCGTCGTCGTCGTGGTCAGCCCCTCTCTGCGCCTCGAGTCCGCCAGAGTACACGAAGAGCTAACCGGACAAACTGGCTGCAGCGGGAAAGCCCTCCACACGGAGGCGAGCGGCCGGCTGGCCGGCCGGCCGGCAAGCGCCGAAGGGAACGGCGTCACACCGCCCCGCAGCGTTCGCTTAAAAAAATGAAATGCAGCCGTACGTACCCCCGGCTACGTATTTCGCGGTCTCCAGAAACGTCCCCGGGACTACGTTCTCAGAATGAGCCTGGGTTGATTAAATGCTTCAAGATTCGAAACATTCCACCTCAAAATTCACGTTTCACATTAATTGTGGGTAAAACTAAATTTGGAGAATAAATAAAACATATAAAGCATCTAAAATTTGCCTACCTCTGAAGTCCATTGCACTGCAGGTGTCCGTTGCGATTCAAACTTCAAATGAGGCAGGTGGCTGCGTGCACGCGCGCGCCCAGTCCTCCAACGGTACCATGGTAACCACGAAAACTAAACACTGGTTCAACGTGACGATTGGTGACTGACAGCAAAGAGCAAAGAATCAAGGTGATTCTAAGCTCTTTAGTCCACCTATAGGGGAAGCTGTGGCCTAATAGTGAGTTGGACTTGTAACTTAAAGAGAACTGTGCTTCTCTTTGAGTTCAGTATACATTTTGCACAACTTTTCATAAAGAAAGTCCTGTTTTGAAGATGATTATTCATTTTTTTTTTTTCGGGTTAGTCTCTTTATTAATCAGGGGTCGCCACAACGGAATGAACCACCAACTTATCCCATATATGTTTTACGCAGCGGATGCCCTTTCAGCCGCAACCTAACACTTGTTATGAAGCGGACAGGAGACAGAGGTAAGGAAACGTTAGGGTGTTTATTGAATGACAACAAGGAGCACATGAAGGATAGCCAGGAGGATCAGGAATGATGTTGGGGTCTTTTCCTCCGTGGCTGGGTAACAGGAATACACGAGGATGGACAGCACACACCAGATACAGCTGACAGAGGATGACACAGACTTGGAAGGACTGGAAGACAGGACGATTCGGGAGGACCAGGAAGACTAGGAGGAATACAAAGAGAACAGGTAAGTAAATCGTTTGTTTAGCTGAGGATGACTACGCTGAGTGGTCGCTCAGTTGTCCGCTTTCGTCGAGACGAGCCCGGACAATGAGCGACTGGAGTGCTGTGCTTTTATCTGGTGCTCGTGAATGTGATGCAGCTGTGTGCTCATTAGAAGTCAGGTGATGGTGATCTTCGTGAGTGGGGGTCGTGAGAGCCTGACCAATCCATGACAGTACCCCCCTCCCCAGGGCCCGCTCCTGAGGGCCGACACCTCCGACGCCGTGGTGGTCTCCCTCTGCCTCTAGGCGCTGGGAACTCAGGGTGGCTCTCATGAAACTCCACCATGAGACTAGGATCGAGAATATCAGCTCTGGGAACCCATGTCCTTTCTTCGGGGCCGTACCCTTCCCAGTCCACCAGGTACTCCAACTGGCCACCACGACGTCGGGAACGCAAGATCTCCTTCACTGCGTAGACGGCTCCTTCTTCTAGGAGCAGTGGAGGAGGGGGTTCCTCTTCGTGGTCAGGCTCTGTGGAGGGAAGAACAGGATCGTGATAGGGTTTCAGGAGTGATACGTGGAATGTAGGGTGAATACGGTAGTGAGAGGGTAATTGTAGTTTGTAGGTGACGGGGTTAACCTGTTCCACGATGGTGAAGGGACCAACAAATCGGGGACTTAACTTGCGAGAGGGCAGTCGCATGCGTATGTCCCGGGTGGATAGCCACACCTTTTGTCCGGGTGTGTATCTGGGTTCTTCAGACCTTCTTCTATCGGCGGTTACCTTGCTTCGACGGACTGCCCTCTGCAGATGTTGATGAGCCTCGTCCCAGACTCTCTCGCTCTCCCGGAACCAGTGATCCACTGCGGGGACATCAGATGGTTCGCCATCCCAGGGAAAGAGCGGTGGTTGGAAGCCCAGGACGCACTGGAATGGCGTGAGTCCGGTGGAGGGTTGCCGCAGTGAATTTTGGGCATATTCTGCCCAGCCCAAATACTGGCTCCAGGAGCTCTGGTGACCACTGCAGAAGGTCCTCAGGAACCGTCCCACCTCCTGAATCTTCCTCTCTGTCTGCCCGTTGGTTTGGGGATGATATCCAGAAGAGAGGCTGACGGCCACACCTAGGAGCTTGAAGAAGGCTTTCCATAGACGTGAGATGAACTGTGGACCTCTGTCCGACACAATATCTTCTGGAATACCAAATGACCTGAAGACTTGATTAAAGATATTGTCGGCTGTTTCAAAGGCTGTGGGAAGACCTTTCAGAGGGATTAGTTTGACAAACTTTGAGAATCTATCTACTATGACTAGAATACAGGTATTACCTTCTGACGAAGGGAGATCAGTGATAAAGTCCACTCCTAGGTGTGACCAGGGACGGTTCGGAATCGGCAAGGGATGGAGCTTTCCAGCGGGTAGATGACGTGGGCTCTTGGATTGGGCACAGTCCTTACAGCCCTGAACATATTGCCTCACATCCCTTGCCATGTTTGGCCACCAGAATCGTTGGGATACTAGCGAGAGAGTATTGTTGATCCCTGGATGTCCAGTGCCTAGCGAGGTATGTAAGGAGTGGATCAGATCTACCCGGTGTTCAGGTGGTATGAACTGCCGATGAGGAGGGCATCCCGGCGGAGCAGGGGCTTCCGGAGTGGCAACGACTGGAGGAGCGTTCCAGGTGATCGGACAAATGGAGATGTGTTCGGGAAGAATCTTCGTTGGGAGTTCTTCATGATCGTGATGCTCGTGTAAACGAGAGAGAGCGTCTGCTCTTAGATTCTTGGGTCCTGGACGATAGGAAATGGAGAAATCAAAACGTGAGAAGAAAAGTGACCATCTGGCTTGACGTGGACATAGTCTCTTGGCCTCTTTGATATATTGGAGGTTTTTGTGATCTGTGATCACCTGGAACGGATGTTTGGCTCCCTCCAACCAGTGACGCCACTCCTCCAAGGCTAGCTTGATTGCTAGCAGCTCCCTGTCTCCTATGCTGTAATTCTGCTCCGCCGGGCTCAACTTCCGAGAGAAATAGGCACAGGGATGCAGTCGGGGCGGTGTATCATGATGTTGAGATAATACTGCCCCGACGCCGGTGGTGGATGCGTCCACTTCCACCACGAAAGGAAGATTTGGGTCAGGATGAGTCAGGAGTGGGGCCCTTGTGAACTCCTTCTTAAGAAGGCGGAAGGCTGCGGCTGCTTCTTTGGTCCACTCCAGTCCTTTGGGTTTACCCTTGAGGAGATTAGTGAGAGGTGATGTAATCCTGCTGTAGTCCTTGATAAACCGTCTATAAAAGTTAGCAAACCCAAGAAACCTCTGGAGCTCCTTAATGGAAGTGGGTTCTGACCAGGATAGAACAGCCTCAATTTTCTTCCCATTCATACGTATACCGGTTTGATCAATGATGTATCCCAAGAAATGAATCGACTTCTGGTGGAATGAGCATTTCTCCGCTTTGAGGTAGAGGTGATGTTCTCTCAATGTGTGTAGGACCTCCGCAACGTGTTGGCGATGTTCGGCCTCACTCCGGGAGTAAATGAGGATGTCATCTATGTACACTATTACAAAGTGGTGAAGAAACTCCCGGAGGACTTCATGAATGAAGTTTTGGAATACGGAGGGGGCGTTGACCAGACCGTAAGGCATGACCTCATATTCATAGTGGCCAGTAGGGGTCACGAATGCTGTCTTCCATTGGTCCCCCTCACGTATTCTTATCAGATTATACGCGCTGCGGAGGTCCAATTTAGTGAAGACTTTAGCTTCTCGGAGCTGTTCCAAAGCGGCTGGTACCAGAGGAAGGGGATATCGGTATTTTACTGTACCGTTATTTAGGACCCTGTAGTCGATGCATGGACGCAGCCCTCCGTCCTTCTTGGCCACAAAGAAGAAGCTTGAGGCGGCTGGTGATTTTGAGTGACGTATGTACCCCTGACTCAGAGCCTCCCTTATGTAATCTTCCATTGCCTGATTCTCTGGAAGCGAGAGCGGGTAGATCCTACCTCTTGGCAACTGGGCATCTGGAACTAGGTCGATCGCGCAGTCCCATGGCCGATGCGGCGGTAGCTGGGAAGCTCTCTTGGGGCAGAAGACATCATGAAAGGAGCTGTACTCCTTAGGAATGTGGATAGACTGCTTCTCAGGAGGGCTCTCGACCGATGTTGCAAACAAAGAAATGGGGTTCCGACCTTGAAGAGGGAGATTTGGAAAACAGGTAGGTGTACATCCCGATCCCCATTTCTTTATCTCTCCTGTGCCCCAAGAGATGATGGGATCGTGCTTCACCAGCCACGGGCGCCCTAGAATGATGTCCATATTTGCACCCTCCAGAACCAGAAATTGAATCCTCTCTTGATGTAACAGCCCCACTTGAAGAAGGATGTCTTCGCATTGTCGATGGATACGGGTCGAAGATCGAGTGCACTGGGTTATCGGTTGTATCTGGTATATATGCGAGGACGCCTCAGTACGGAGGTGGAGTTGACGACAGAGGGATTGGGAGATGAAGTTCCCTGCTGACCCGGAGTCGATGAGGGCTGTGACAAGGAGAGAAATAGAGGCAGTAGTTATTTGTACGGTGGTAGTAAGTGGTTTACATTGTTCAATATTCGTACTGAATACACTCACTGAAGTCCGAATGGGACGAAGGGGACACTCCATACGGGTGTGTCCACTGACACCGCAGTATAGACACAGACCCCGGGTCAGCCTCCTCTGTCGTTCCGCTGATGTCAGTCTTCCAGACTCTATTATCATGGGTTCTGGTTCTGGAGAGGCTGTTGACTCAGGCGATTGGAGGAGTGCAGACGAGGGGGTGATGGTGTCCTGTTGATAGGAACGGAGACGATCGGAACATCGGAGAGAATGTTGGATGAATCTCTCCAGACCCATTGTATCATCTAATGTGGCCAGCTGGATTCGGAGAGTGGGTTCCAAGCCGAGCCGGTACGTGGTCAACAACGATCTCTCATTCCATCCACTTGCAGCTGCTAGAGTGCGAAACCGGAGAGCATATTCCTGTGTAGATAGAGTACCTTGCTTTAGATGATACAGCTGCTCTCCAGCGGCTACTTCCCCATCAGAACGTCCAAACACCTCTTTGAAATACTCCGTGAAGGTAGTGATGGAATTCATGACCGGCCCGGCTTGGTTCCAGATCGTCTCAGCCCATTTAAGTGCAGGTCCAGAGAGTAGTGATACGATGTAGGCGATCTTTGACTTATCTGTGGGATATAGAGAAGGTTGCATTTCGAATATGAGGGAACATTGTAACAGAAAACCATTGCACTCCCCCGCTCCGCCTGAGTAGGGCGCTGGTCGGGCCATGGGACTGGAAGGAAGGGCCGAAGAAGAAACTGTGGAGGCGGAAGTGCTCGGTGCTGGTGGTGCGTTGGAAAGTGGAGCTGGTGGCTGTAGAATCCGCTTCAACTGGTCCACCAGCTCTTGAAAGTGATCGAGGGTGCTCATGTTGTCGTCGTTATGGGTCCGGGCTTCTGTTATGAAGCGGACAGGAGACAGAGGTAAGGAAACGTTAGGGTGTTTATTGAATGACAACAAGGAGCACATGAAGGATAGCCAGGAGGATCAGGAATGATGTTGGGGTCTTTTCCTCCGTGGCTGGGTAACAGGAATACACGAGGATGGACAGCACACACCAGATACAGCTGACAGAGGATGACACAGACTTGGAAGGACTGGAAGACAGGACGATTCGGGAGGACCAGGAAGACTAGGAGGAATACAAAGAGAACAGGTAAGTAAATCGTTTGTTTAGCTGAGGATGACTACGCTGAGTGGTCGCTCAGTTGTCCGCTTTCGTCGAGACGAGCCCGGACAATGAGCGACTGGAGTGCTGTGCTTTTATCTGGTGCTCGTGAATGTGATGCAGCTGTGTGCTCATTAGAAGTCAGGTGATGGTGATCTTCGTGAGTGGGGGTCGTGAGAGCCTGACCAATCCATGACAACACTGGGAAACACCAATATACTCTTGCATTCACACATACACTATGACCAATGATTTCATCTTCATTAACTAGACAGTGCAGCTGTAGGTCAACTGGCATTTGAAACAAAGATGCATTGTAAGTATCGTCAGTGTAGGACTTATTTTAATGTTGTTTGTCTTATTTTCTTGCCATCTACATCAGTAAACCATCTATCATGTGTACAGTATAATCATTCTCCCAAGATTTGTTCAGTTCTTCTGTAACTAGACAAGTTTCAGGCTCAGGCACAGCAAGGTGTGTTCAAATCAGATTTTTTCTCAGATCTGATATTTTTGCATAACTATTCACTATATCAGATTTCCAGTGTGAACAGATCATGGTGCTAAACAGACTTGTATGCGCAAATGTACAACTACGCACAGCACATAAATGTGTATAGTATGAATATAAAGCACGGTGTCAGATTATGTTTAATATGATTATTGAGACTGATTGATGACGTTCTGAAGCTCCACTTCCTGTTCTTAAGATATATATTATTCCATCTCATTTCTTAAGCAACGATGCTGAATTGTACACTAAACAGCCATAATCTCTGGTCTCAGCATTGCTCAGCAGCTATTTTCAATGGTTGTTGACTTGCTCCTGAATATACCCTCCTCACCATTTGTCTGTTACTTTCTTTAAGAATAATTTCCATCCATACTTGAATCATTGACCACCTTAAAAATAAACCAGTTTTCTGTTCAAATTTCAAGCTTAGACAAATAATCAGAGGCCTCCTTTTTAAGATGTCATCATGTACTGTAGACATCTTGGAAAGTATTTTACAGTATTTTGAAATGACAAAAATACAAGACACTGAAGTATTTCGATACAAAATTTTATGCCCATCGCTGAGAGCAAAAAGATTTTGTTCTAAGAATGTTTTATATCAACATTATGACAACTTTCATCAAGTACAAATAACTTTCTGAATACGTTCCAAGGACTTTGTTATAAGAACGTTTTATATCAACATTGTAACAACGTTCATCAAGTACAAATAACGTCCTGAAGACGTTCCAAGAACTTTGTTCTAAGAACGTTTTATATCAACATTGTGACAACGTTCATCAAGTACAAATAACGTCCTGACAACGTTCCAAGGACTTTGTTCTAAGAATGTTTTCCATCAACATTTTGAGAATGTTCATCAAGTACAAATAACGTCCTGAAGACGTTTCAAGAACTTTGTTCTAAGAACGTTTTATATTAACATTATGAGAACGTTCATCAAGTACAAATAACCTCCGGAAGACGTTCCAAGAACTTTGTCCTAAGAACGTTTTCCATTAACATTATGAGAACGTTCATCACGTACAAATAACGTCATAGAGATGTTGCAAGAACTTTGCTCTAAAAACGTTTTTTTATCAACATTGTGACAACATTCATCAAGTACAAATAACGTCCTCAAGACGTTTCAAGAACTTTGTTCTAAGAACGTTTTTTATCAACATTGTGACAACATTCATCAAGTACAAATAACGTCCTGACGACGCTCCAAGGACTTTGTTCTAAGAACGTTTTCCATCAACATTTTGAGAACCTTCATCAAGTAGAAATAACGTCCTGAAGACGTTTCAAGAACTTTGTTCTAAAAACGTTTTATATTAACATTATGAGAACGTTCATCAAGTACAAATAACGGCCTGAAGATGTTCAAAGAACTTTGTCCTAAGAACGTTTTCCATCAACATTTTGAAAATGTTCATCAAGTACAAATAACGTCATAGAGACGTTGCAAGAACTTTGTTCTAAAAACGTTTTTTTATCAACATTGTGACAATATTCTTCAAGTACAAATAACGTCCTGAAGACGTTTCAAGAACTTTGTCCTATGAACGTTTTATATTAACATTATGAGAACGTTCATCAAGTACAAATAACGTCCTGAAGATGTTCAAAGAACTTTGTTCTAAAAACGTTTTTTATCAACATTGTGACAACATTCATCAAATACAAATAACGTCCTAAAGACATTTCAAGAACTTTGTTCTAAAAATGTTTTTTTATCAACATTGTGACAACGTTCATCAAGTACAAATAACGTCCTGACGACGTTCCAAGGACTTTGTTCTAAGAACGTTTTATATTAATATTATGAGAACAATCATCAAGTACAAATAACTTCCTGAAGATGTTCAAAGAACTTTGTCCTAAGAACGTTTTCCATAAACACTTTGAGAACGTTCATCAAGTACAAATAACGTCATAGAGACGTTCCAAGAACTTTGTTCTAAGAACGTTTTTTTATCAACATTGTGACAACATTCATCAAGTACAAGTAACGTCCTGACGACGTTCCAAGGACTTTGTTCTAAGAACGTTTTCCATCAACATTTTGAGAACGTTCATCAAGTAGAAATAATGTCCTGAAGATGTTTCAAGAACTTTGTTCTAAGAAGGTTTTCCATCAACTTTATGAGAATGTTCATCAAGTACAAATAACGTCCTGAAGACGTTTCAAGAACTTTGTTCTAAAAACGTTTTTTATCAACATTGTGACAACATTCATCAAATACAAATAACGTTCTAAAGACATTTCAAGAACTTTGTTCTAAAAATGTTTTTTTATCAACATTGTGACAACGTTCATCAAGTACAAATAACGTCATAGAGACGTTCCAAGGACTTTGTTCTAAGAACGTTTTCCATCAACATTTTGAGAACGTTCATCAAGTAGAAATAATGTCCTGAAGATGTTTCAAGAACTTTGTTCTAAGAAGGTTTTCCATCAACTTTATGAGAACGTTCATCAAGTACAAATAATGTCCTGAAGACGTTTCAAGAACTTTGTCCTAAGAACGTTTTCCATCAACTTTATGAGAACGTTCATCAAGTACAAATAACGTCCTGAAGACATTTCAAGAACTTTGTTCTAAAAACGTTTTTTATCAACATTGTGACAACGTTTATCAAGTACAAACAATGTCCTGAACACGTTCCAAGAACTTTGTTCTAAGAACGTTTTATATTAATATTATGAGAACAATCATCAAGTACAAATAACTTCCTGAAGATGTTCAAAGAACTTTGTCCTAAGAACGTTTTCCATCAACATTATGAGAACGTTCATCAAGTACAAATAACGTCATAGAGATGTCGCAAGAACTTTGTTCTAAGAACGTTTTTTTATCAACATTGTGACAACATTCATCAAATACAAATAACGTCCTAAATACGTTCCAAAAACTTTGTTCTAAGAATGTTTTATATCAACATTGTGACAACGTTCATCAAGTACAAGTAACGTCCTGACGACGTTCCAAGGACTTTGTTCTAAGAACGTTTTCCATTAACATTTTGAGAACATTCATCAAGTAGAAATAACGTCCTGAAGACATTTCAAGAACTTTGTTCTGAAAACGTTTTTTTATCAACATTGTGACAACGTTCATCAAGTACAAATAACGTCCTGAACATGTTCCAAGAACTTTGTTCTAAAAACATTTTATATTAACATTATGAGAACGTTCATCATGTACAAATAACGTCCTGAAGATGTTCAAAGAACTTTGTCCTAAGAACGTTTTCCATCAACTTTATGAGAACGTTCATCAAGTAAAAATAACGTCCTGAAGACATTTCAAGAACTTTGTCCTAAAAACGTTTTTTTATCAACATTGTGACAACGTTCATCAAGTACAAATAACGTCCTGAACACGTTCCAAGAACTTTGTTCTAAGAACGTTTTATATTAACATTATGAGAATGTTCATCAAGTACAAATAACGTCCTGAAGACGTTCCAAGAACTTTGTCCTAGGAACGTTTTTAATCAATATTATGAGAACGTTCATGAAGTACAAATAACGTCCTGAAGACGTTCCAAGAACTTTGTCCTAAGAAAGTTTTTCATCAACATTTTGAGAACGTTCATCAAGTACAAATAACGTCCTGAAGACGTTCCAAAAACATTGTTCTAAGAACGTGTTTTTAACAACGTTACAAGAACGTTAACAACGTTATGAGAACATTCTAAAAATGTTATATTAAAAACGTTTTGTGCTAACATTTCCACAACTTTTAAAGAACGTTAGTGAATGTTCTGGGAATGTTCCCTGTTAGCTGGGAAAACAGAAAGTGATAAAAAAAAACAGCTTAAAACCAAGAAATCCAGCGTTTTTTTTTTTTTCACAACACTGTATGTAATTTTAAACATGTTTAAGCAAGTTTCAAGGGAAAAGCAAGTGATTTTGAAACTTCTCATATTTTGACCTTTAATGCAGTATTCTTGATCCAGGGGCTGAGATATGTTTTCAGGCCAAAAACAGAGAGGGATAAAAACAGCTTAAAACCATAAATTCCATCATTCTTTTTGTTTTACACAACATTATATGCAGTTTTAAACATATTTAAACAACTTTCAAGGGAAAAGCAAGTGATTTTGAAACTGCTCATATTTTGACCTTTCATGCGGTATTCTTGTTCAAGGGGCTGAGATATGATGTTTTTAGGCCAAAAACAGAGAGTGATAAAAACAGCTTAAAACCATGAATTCTATCATTCTTTTTGTTTTACACAACATTATATACAGTTTAAACCTATTTAAACAACTTTCAAGGCAAAAGCAAGTGATGTTAAATGTGCTCATATTTTAAACTTTCTTGCAGTATTTATTGTTTTAGGGGCCGAGTTATGATGTTTTTAGGCCAAAAACAGATTGATAAAAACAGCTTAAAACCATGAATTTCATCATTCTTTTTCTTTTACACAACATTATATGCAGTTTAAACCTATTTAAACAACTTTCAAGGAAAAAGCAAGTGATTTTGAAACTGCTCATATTTTTAACTTTCATGCAGTATTCTTGTTCAAGGGGCTGAGATATGTTGTTTTCAGGCCAAAAACAGAGAGTGAATAAAACAGCTTAAAACCATGAATTTCATCATTCTTTTTGTTTTACACAACATTATATGCAGTTTTAAACATGTTTAAACAACGTTCAAGGGAAAAGCAAGTGATTTTGAAACTGCTCATATTTTGACCTTTCATGCTGTATTCTTGTTCAAGGGGCTGAGATATGATATTTTCAGGCCAAAAACAGAGAGGGATAAAAACAGCTAAAAACCATGAAATCCATCATTCTTTTTGTTTTACACAACATTGTATGTAGTTGTAAACATGTTTAAGCAAGTTTCAATGGAAAAGCAAGTGGATTTGAATGTGCTCATATTTTGACCTCTAATGCAGTATTCTTGTTCCAGGGGCTGAAATATGATGTTTTCAGGCCAAAAACAGAAAGTGATAAAAACAGCTTAAAACCATGAAATCCATCGTTCTTTTTCTTTTACACAACACTGTATGTAATTTTAAACATGTTGAAGCAAGTTTCAAGGGAAAAGCAAGTGATTTTGAAACTTCTCATATTTTGACCTTTCATGCAGTATTCTTTTTCTAGGGGCTGAGTTATGATGTCTTCAGGCCAAAAACAGAGAGTGATAAAAACAGCTTAAAACCATGAATTCCATCATTCTTTTTGTTTTGCACAACACTGTACGTAATTTTAAACATGTTTACACAACTTTCAAAGGAAAAGCAAAAAATTTTGAATATGCTCATAATTTGACCTTTCATGCAGTAAGTTGCACATTCTGAATTTACACTCAAATAACATCTGAATGCTAACATTATAATGTATCAAATCTAAACGTGTGGATGCATTGTTCAACGTTGTTTTAAGTTCTTCAGTCATTTTTAAAAGCCTCTTTACAACTATTTAGTTTTTTGTTTGTTTGTTTATTTGATTATAAGTATTGTTTTTATCCTGACAAATGGACTGTAGCCCAAATAAGTTTTAACCTATTACATATAAGAGGGAAGAAATCACTTTCCCGAACTCTCACATTCAATCTGCCCAGTTGGTGGAATGAACTCCCTAACTACATCAGAACAGCAGAGTCACTTGCTGTCTTCAAGAAACGACTAAAAACGCAACTGTTTAGTCTCCACATTCCTTCCTAATCTGCAACTGCCTCTCTGGCTATACCACTAACTGTGCCCTCTCTCTCTCAATAAAAAAAAAATAAAAAATTTTTACTAATGCTTTGCTTCTTAGACTATACACACCTGAAACTTGTCTATAGCACTTGTTCACTGCTGCTCTTATAGTTGTGTGAATTGCTTCCTTGTCCTCATTTGTAAGTCGCTTTGGATAAATCGTCTGCTAAAAATGACTAAATGTAAATGCAGTATTCTTGTTCAAGGGGCTGATATATGTTGTTTTCAGGCCAAAAACAGAGAGTGATAAAAACAGCTTAAAACCATGAATTCCATCATTATTTTTGCTTTACACAACATTATATGCAGTTTTAAATCTATTTAAACAACTTTCAAGGGAAAAGCAAGTGATTTTATATGTGCTCCTATTTTTGACCTTTCATGCAGTATTCTTGTTACCAGGGCTGAGATATGATGTTTTCGGGCCAAAAACAGAAAGTGATGAAAACAGCTAAAAACCATGAATTCCATCATTCTTTTTGTTTAACACAACATTATATGCAGTTTTAAACATATTTAAACAACTTTTCAACAAGCTCATATTTTGACCTTTCATGCAATATTCTTGTTCCCCTTCATATGGGAACTTCTACGTGTGTCTGTATAAAACAGACTTTTGGGAGTGCTTTAGACGACCAATCACTTCTGAAGATAAGAAAACGGGCCAATGAAATGCCAATTGAATTGGCGGAGCTTAGCTCTAAGCTGAAACTGATGAGCCAATTAGGGCTATGTCAGTCGGCTGCTGGAGCCAGCTCATCAGAATTGTTTCTTCAGACCCGATCTGAGACTGAAGAACCCTTCTGCTGAGCTGACTTCCAACGCTGAAGGAAGCATTCCCTTTACCAGTGCGGGGGAAGACGTTTAAGCGGCGGTCGAGCTGGGTTTCCCGTCCCCTTGGCGTTTCGCTGGTGATCTAAAAGAGCAGTTTCTACAAAGAGCAGAATTCCCTAAGAGAGCACACGGTCGTGTAGCGCGTCTTTTTAAAGATGTCGTTTTGACCGTGCCTTTCTGGATGCGGTGGTTTCCTCGACCCGGATAACAGGCACGAGTACTGCATCACATGCTTGGGGGTCCAACATGTTGGTGCGGTGCTCGCGGACAGTTCTTGCCCGCATTGCGATGGCTTGACTGTTGCGCAACTGAGGTTGTGGCAAGCTCTTTTATTAGGGCAAGTCACCCCTGCTGCTCCCCGCCAAGCAGTTAGCACTCGGGCAGGCCTGAGGGTTACAGTGGGGGCTATTCCGTCGCCTTCGGGCCAGCGGACCCCTCGCTCCTCATCAGTGCGATCTGTCTCTGCTTCGAGTGCGAGCGCTGGTCCATCCTTTGGGTTGGCCGCACTTTCATTTGATGACACCGGGGACGTGATGTCCATCGCTGCATCGGAGGGTGGGTTGACATGCTTCGATGAAGATCGGGACCCCCTGCCACCCTCCGGGGTTGTCAGGGTGGTTTCGGATCTGGAATCGGACATGTTAGCCGTGTTATCCCGGGCTGTTTCGGCTGTGGGACTGGAGATGGCTTGTCCCCCAGAACCGCGGCCGGACCGCTTAGACGGGTGCTACGTGGGGGCGAAGCCTAGACCTTCTAGACCCCCCCGTCCCCTTCTTCCCGGGGGTACACAGAGAGCTCACGCAGGCATGGAGGGCACCTTTTTCTGCCCAGTCCTCGTGCACTCCCGCTCTCACCTCCCTCGATGACGGAGCGGCCAGGGGATATGAGGCGATTCCCCAGGTGGAGCGTGCTCTGTCCGCAGAGCTGCTCCACTCGGAGAGATTCGCCCTCACTCCCTTCCAAAGCGTGCAGGTTATCTGAGTCTCTCACGGCCAGAGCCTACACTGCTCCGGGCCAGGCCGCCTCCGCTCTGCATGCTATGGCCACCTATCAATGCTACCAAGCCGAGAAGCTGGCCAAGATGCAGGAGGGCGGTTCTCCCCCAGGCTTGCTGCATGAGCTCCGCACGGCAACCGATTATGCTCTCATGGCTATTAAATCGGCTGCTCGTGCCCTGGGGAAGACGATGGCCACATTAGTGGTCCAGGAATGCCACCCCTGGCTGAGCTTGGCGATATGAGAGACATTGACAAAGCTTGCTTTCTTAACGCTCCCATATCCCAGGCTGGCCTTTTCGGCGACACCGTCGGGGAGTTCACCCAGGAATTCTCTGCGGTGAAAAGCAGTCCAAGGTGAGGGGTGTGGTCATCTATCAGCGGGCTCGAAAAACTACTCCTCCCGCTGCCCCTTCTGCTGTGGCTACTCCTCGCCGAGGGCGTCCACCCGTGGCTTCATCTGCTCCACTTTCGCTGCCCGCTCCGGCCAGGCGGCAATGCCGAGCCTGCCGCGGGACTGCAACGCCCCCGCCCCAGGGCGCCGCTAAGTCCAGTAAACGGACCGCGAAGCCATTCGGAGAAGAGGGGACCTGCTCTTTCCTCGGTGGGGGGCCGAGGATTATCACATTAGTCCACAACGACTTTAAACTCCTCGCTGCCGGCCCCTGGGCTGGCGGCAACCAAATTTCCTAAAGAGCAGTTTCCTCTCTCTCCGGATGCGCAAGCCCGAGTACTGCCAGTCTGGGACGCTCCGCCTTCCAGCTCGCAGCACTGGGACCCTTCGTCTCAGGCCCTCAGAGTGCAGCAGGACGGACTTCTTTCTCTCACTCTGGCCTCACCGCGGGATCCAGGGAGGGGGGTAAGAGAAATTCTCTTATTTTCAGCTCTTCCCCGGGACGCACCGCTTCCCGGGATGAGCACTCCCATCCCGAGCTGTCCCTCCGCTGGCACGTCAGTGATTGCTCCGATGGTGCCATTAGTGTGCGCTCTGCCAGCCTGGTTAGCGCTGCCCAGCGCATTGCGGTGACTCATATGGACGGTCAGACGCGGCTATGCGATTCAGTTCTCTATTCCCTCCAGCCGAGATGGAGTCCGGGTTCTACAGCCCATATTTCATCATGCCCAAAAAGAGCGGGGGTTAAGACCAATCCTAGATCTGCGCAGACTGAACTGTCATTTATACTAAATGCCTTTCAGAAAGCTTACGCAGAAACGCTTGCTTCAGAGCGTCCGTCCACAAGATTGGTCTGCAGCCATAGACCTGAAGGACGCGTATTTTCATGTCTCTATTCTTCCACGTTCTGGTTTGCGTTCGAAGGACAAGCGTGGCAGTACAAAGTCCTCTCCTTCGGGCTCTCTCTGTCTCCGCGGATTTTCACCAAGCTCGCGGAGGGTGCTCTGCGCCACTGCAGCTTGCGGGCATCCGCACACTCAACTATCTCGATGACTGGCTCATTCTAGCCTCCTCTCGCGATCAGTTGATTTTGCACAGAGTCAAAGTGCTTCGGCACCTCGACCAGTTGGGGTTTCAGGTCAACCGAGAGAAGAGCAAACGTTGCCCTGTGCAGAGGATCTCTTACCTCGGGCTGGAGCTGGATTCGATTGCTATGGTTGCGCGCCTCTCCGAGGAGCGTGCCAGGCTAATGCTTTCCTGTGTAAACGAGCTCCACAGGAAAATAGTGGTCCCACTGAAATGGTTTCAGAGGCTCCTGGGGCATATGGCACCCGCAGCCGCGGTCACGCCGCTCGGTTTGCTTCATATGAGACCACTTCAGCGTTGGCTTCGCGATCGAGTCCCCAGACGGGCATGGCGCGCGGGTATGCACTGGGTGAACATCACTCTGCTGTGTCTCCGCACCCTCAACCCCTGGACGGATCTGGCTTTTCTACGGGCCGGAGTGCCCCTAGGGCTAGTATCCAGGCATGTTGTCACAATGACACATGCCTCCAGCACGGGCTGGGGGGCCGTGTGCAACGAGCATGCAGCCGCGGGTTCGTGGTCCGGACCCCGCCTGCATTGGTATATCAACTGCCTGGAGCTGTTGGCAGTGTATCTGGCTCTCCGCCGCTTTTTTCCGGTGCTGGAGCAAAAACACATGCTGGTCAGGACGGACAGCATGGCGGCGGTGGCTTATATCAACCGTATGAAGGGTATGCGCTCTCGCCGCATGTCTCAGCTCGTTTGCCGTCTGCTCCTTTGGAGTCACACGTGGCTGAAATCACTGCGTGCCATCCACATTCCGAGCGAGCTCAACCGTACAGCCGATGGGCTCTCACGGCAGCTAGTGTCCCGAGGAAAGTGGAGACTCCACCCCGATTCGGTCCAGCTGATATGGGCGCGCTTTGGCGAAGCCCAGATCGATCTGTTGCTTCCACCGAGAACGGACATTGCCAGCTGTTTTATTCCCTGACCGAGGCCCCCCTCGGCACGAATGCACTGGCTCACAGCTGGCCATCAGGCACGCGCAAATATGCGTTTCCCCCACTGAGCCTAATCGCACAAACGTGCATATAGTGCAAAGTCAGGGAGGACGAGGAGCAGGTCTTGTTTGTTGCGCCCCTCTGGCCCAACCGGACCTGGGTTTCGGAGCTCACACTCCTCGCAGCGGCCCCTCCTTGGCGCATTCCCCTAAGGGAGGACCTCCTCTCTCAGGGACGGAGCACCATCTGGCACCCACGCCCAGATCTCTGGAACCTCCACGTGTGGTCCATAGACGGAGCGCGGAGGACTTAGGTGACTTACCCCCCGCGGTACTAAACACCATCACTCAGGCTAGAGCACCCTCTACGAGGCATGCCTACGCCCTGAAGTGGAGTCTATTCTCTGAGTGGTGCGCTTCTTGCCGAGAAGACCCCCGAACTTGCCAGATTAGCATTGTGTTATCCTTCCTTCAGGATAAGCTGGAGCATAGGCTGTCACCCTCCACACTGAAGGTTTACGTGGCTGCGATCTCCGCTCATCAAGACGCGGTGGATGGCAACACGCTCGGGAAGCATGATCTAATCATCCGATTCCTCAGAGGCGCGCGGTGATTAAATCCATCCCGCCCCCCTCTCATGCCCTCTTAGGATCTCTCTATAGTCCTGGTGGGTCTGCAGAGAGATCCGTTTTAGCCACTCGATTCGGTATCTCTGTCATTAATGACAGCTCTGCTGATCGCATTGGCGCCATTCAAGAGAGTTGGGGATCTGGAGGCATTTTTGGTCAGCGAATCGTGCCTTGAATTCAGGCCGGGTTACTCTCACGTTGTCCTGAGACCCCGACCTGGCTATGTGCCCAAGACTCCTGCCACCCCATTTTAGAAATCAGGTGGTGAACCTGCAAGCGCTGCCTGCGGAGGAGGCAGGCCCAGCCCACTCACTGCTTTGTCTCGTTTTTCTCGTTCTCGTTCAAAGGAATTAAGCTCGGTGTCACAAATGCTTGCTGCGCCAGGCTCCCTAACCTGGAGATTAAAACCTGCGCTTTTCCTACTCTACTAGTAAGTTCCCCTTCCCAGGCGAACCCTTGAGAATTCCTCCGAGGCCCCCAGCATCGACTCAGCGGAGGAGTCGAGTGCATGGCTCAGTGTGCGGTTGGTATGCCCATTTGGTCTACACGCATATTGAGGATCGGTGCCAGCTATGTGCATCCCCATTTGGTGATGTCATAATGCATTATTACCACGTGTGTTCCCCCTTGAAATCCATCGTTCTTTTTATTTTACACAACACTGTATGTAATTTTAAAAATGTTTATGCAAGTGATTTTGAAACTGCTCATATTTTGACCTTTCATGCAGTATTCTTGTTCCTGGGGCTGAGATGTGATGTTTTCAGGCCAAAAACAGAGTGATAAAAACAGCTTAAAACCATGAATTCCATCATTCTTTTTATTTTACACAACATTATATGCAGTTTTAAACATATTTAAACTACTTTCAAGGGAAAAGCAAGTGATTTTAAATGTGCTAATATTTTGACCTCTCATGCAGTATTCTTGTTCTAGGGGCTGAGATACAGTATGATGTTTTCAGGCCAAAAACAGAGAGTGATAAAAAGAGCTTAACACCATGAAATCCATCGTTCTATTTTTTTACAGAACACTCTATGTAATTTTAAACATGTTTAAGCAAGTTTCAAGGGAAAAGCAAGTGATTTTGAAACTTCTCATATTTTGACCTTTCATACGGTATTCTTGTTCTAGGGGCTAAGTTATGATGTTTTCAGGCCAAAAACAGAAAGTGATAAAAACTGCTTAAAACCATGAATTATATCATTCATTTTGTTTAACACAACACTGTGTGCAGGTTTAAACATGTTTACACAACTTTCAAAGGAAAAGCAAAAGATTTTGAATATGCTCATATTTTGACCTTTCATGCAGTATTCTTGTTCTAGGGGCTGAGATATAATGTTTTCAGGCCAAAAACAGAGAGTGATAAAAACAGCTTGAAACCATGAATTCCATCATTCTTTTTGTTTTACAAAACATTATATGCAGCTTTAAACATATTTAAACTACTTTCAAGGGAAAAGCAAGTGATTTTAAATGTGCTCATATGTTGACCTTTCATGCAGTATTCTTGTTCGAGGGGCTGAGTTATGATGTTTTCAGGCCAAAAACAGAGAGTAATAAAAACAACTTAAAGCCATGAATTCCACCGTTCTTTTTGTTTTGCACAACACTGTACATAATTTTAAACATGTTTAAGCAAGTTTCAAGGGAAAAGCAAGTGATTTTGAAACTTGTCATATTTTGACCTTTCATGCGGTATTCTTGTTCCAGGGGCAGAGATATGATGTTTTTAGGCCAAAAACAGAAAGTGGTAAAAACAGCTTAAAACCATGAATTCCATCATTCTTTTTGTTTTACGCAACACTGTATGTAATTTTAAACATGTTTAAGCAAGTTTCAAGGGAAAAGCAAGTGATTTTAAATGTGCTCATATGTTGACCTTTCATGCAGTATTCTTGTTCTAGGGGCTGAGATGTGATGTTTTCAGGCCAAAAACAGAGCGTGATAAAAAAAAACAGCTTAAAACCATGAATTCCATTATTCTTTTTGTTTTACAAAACACTATATGCAGTTTTAAACATATTTAAACAACTTTCAAAGGAAAAGCAAGTGACTTTGGAACTTCTCATAATTTGACCTTTCATGCAGTATTCTTGTTCTAGGGGCTGAGATATGATGTTTTCAGGCCAAAAACACAGAGTGATAAAAACAGCTTAAAACCATGAATTCTATAATTTTTTTAGTTTTACACAACATTATATGCAGTTTTAAACATATTTAAACTACTTTCAAGGGAAAAGCAAGTGATTTTAAATGTGCTAATATTTTGACCTCTCATGCAGTATTCTTTATCCAGAGGCTGAGATATGATGTTTTCAGGCCAAAAACAGAAAGTGATAAAATCAGCTTAAAACTAAGAAATCTATCGTTCTATTTTTTTTTTTACAGAACACTTTATGTAATTTTAAACATGTTTAAGCAAGTTTCAAGGGAAAAGCAAGTGATTTTGAAACTTCTCATATTTTGACCTTTCATGCGGTATTCTTGTTCCAGGGGCAGAGAAATGATGCTTTCAGGCCAAAAACAAAAAAATGGTAAAAACAGCTTAAAACCATGAATTCCATCATTCCTTTTGTTTTACACAACATTATATGCAGTTTTAAACATATTTAAACAAATTTCAAGGGAAAAGCAAGTGATTTTAAATGTGCTAATATTTTGACCTTTCATGCAGTATTCTTGTTCCCGGGGCTGAGATATGATGTTTTCAGGCCAAAAACAGAGAGTGGTAAAAATAGCTTAAAACCATGAATTCCATCATTCCTTTTGTTTTACACAACATTATATGCAGTTTTAAACATATTTAAACAAATTTCAAGGGAAAATCAAGTGATTTTAAATGTGCTCATATGTTGACCTTTCATGCAGTATTCTTGTTCTAGGGGCTGAGATGTGATGTTTTCAGGCCAAAAACAGAGCGTGATAAAAAAACAGCTTAAAACCATGAATTCCATTATTCTTTTTGTTTTACAAAACACTATATGCAGTTTTAAACATGTTTCAAGAGTTCACACTTAGCTCACGATTTATACAAAGCTTGTTTGGCGTGCTGTCCCGGGAGAGAGCCCTGAGCTCAAGGTATCCTCGAGCCCAGGGCTCCCTCCTTTCACAGGGCGAGGGGAGACTGAGCTCAGGTCGATCTGAAACTCCCCCGCTGCTGAGGCCAAGGTGAACTTCCTGAGAGTAAGACATTAGAAAAAGATTTAGGCTTATTTTATCAATAATATAGAGCACATTTGCATGGTGGGAGGAAACCAGGGAACCTGGGGGAAACCCACACGGAGAACATGCAAACTCCGCACAGAAACACCAGATGGCCTAGTGAAGACCCAACGCCATTGGTATTCTTGCTGTGAGGCAAACGTGCTAGTCATTAGGCCACTGTGCCGCCCATTCTTGATAAAAGGTGGAAGAAGGGGAGGAGGGGGGTTTCTTCCAGACGAAGATAGTTGTAGAGAGGAAATGAGGATATATATAGTGACTTGGGATCCTTTGATTGGAGGATCATGATTAGCTAATGTGGACCAGCTGGGTCAATCATGAGCACATGCTCCTCTCGAAATTAGTTTAACATTTAAACTTCACTTCAAGAGTTCACACTTAGCTCACGATTTATACAAAGCTTGTTTGGCATGCTGTCCCGGGAGAGAGCCAAGGTATCCTCGAGCCCAGGGCTCCCTCCTTTTACAGGGTGAGGGGAGACTGAGCTCAGGTCGATCTGAAACTCCCCAAAAGGCAAATGATAAACGCTCGGGACAGCAGCCGCGTGTTTACACAGAAACTCCCCAAAGTGCAAAGAAAAAGTGCTACATCCGGCTGCTGGATGTAATGTAAAGAACTGGTGGGGGGGGGGGTTCTAGGGAGTGTGTAAAGGCCAGGGTAGGTTTGGTGGCTATGAAAATGAACACAGCAGCCTAAGTTTGACTCCTGTGGGAGTCCGAGTGTGGCTATGAGTGAGGGTGGAGACTCGTGTGAGAGTTGGGCCTTAAGTGGGCCTTCTGTGGGAGTCAGTGTTTAAGAGAAGGTTTATGAGAGGTAATATAGAAGGGCATGGAGTTGGCTGTTAAACCAGAGGGAAGTGATTTGGTAGCGGAATCATTCGAGGCTGCTGAGGGTAAAGAAAGGGCAGAGAAGCTGGAGGGAACTTAAATGCTTTATACATTAATGTATGGAATATAGGACTAGTGTGCAGCAGAAGCACCCAATGCTAGCAGGTAGCTCAACACTGGCATGGAAAAAGAAAGGGGAAGGCAGTTGGAATTAACGCAGTTTTAGTATACGAACAATAAAATATAGACATGGAGCATACTAGTGAACTACTATGCATAATAAAATGCACTAAAGCAGAAAACCCGGCTGTAAGTAACAAGTATTATTATGTACAAATTACACGAAAAGAAAGATACTAATGCAGCAGGAGCCCACAACGCTAAGAAGGGGAAAGAAAAGTGGAGAGCTGTTAAAGTAACAAGGTTACTAAGCAAAATATATAATATCATAAACATGAAATGCTAATGAACTACTATGCAGAATAAACACTTTAATGCCGAAACTGGTGATAAACCATACAGAATAAATAAACTGATGCAGCAGAAGCACTCGACACTGGCAGGGGAAACAGGAAGGTGAGGGCGATAGGTGAGGCTCTTGCAAGAGCCAAAGCTTGTATTGACTCCTGCGGGAGTCAGATCTTAGGGTGATGCAAAGGTGGAGGAAGGAGGTTGGATGAGAGTCAAAGGCTAGGAGTAAAGGCTGGGAGAAAACCGCAAAAGCACTCATTGCTGGCAAGGGAAAAAGGTGCTGGAAGTAACGTGATTATGCAGAAATACACAATATTATACACAAAATACTAATGGACTACTATGCAGAATAAACACGATGTAGATTTGTTTAATGACTATGGAAAAAAAAAATAAAACTGGTACAGCGGAAGCCCTCGACACTGGCAGGGGAAAACAGGAAGGTGAGGGCGATAGGTGAGGCTCTTGCGAGAGCCAAAGCTCGTATTGACTCCTGCGGGAGTCAGAGCTTAGGGTGATGCTAAAGTGGAGGAAGGACGTTGGATGAGTCAAAGGCAAAGAGTAAAGAGTGGAAGAAAACAGCATAAACACTCAATGCTGGCAAGGGAAAAGGTGCTGAGAGTAACATCGTTATGCAGAAATACACAATATTATACAAAATACTAAATGGACTATGCAGAATAAACACAATGTAGATTTGTTTAATGACTATATGGAAAAATAAACTGGTACAGCGGAAGGACTCCATGCTGGAATGGGAAGAGAAAGAGGAAGGTAGCTATAACACAGATATACTATACAATTATGCAAATGATACGATACATGAAAGATAATGGTAAACTACGATGGAGAATAAATGATTTAATGCAGCAGAAGCTCTCTGCTGGCAGGAAAAATAAAAGGGGGGAGAGCAGCTACGAGTAACACAATTATCCTATACTAATACTATACAGAATATACAAACTATGCAATAAGACACTAAAGCAGCAGGAGCACACAATGCTGGCAGGGGGAAATAACAGGGGAGGAGCTGTTGGAGGTAACTTGATTACTATGCAAAATACAGAATATAATAGCATGAATGCTAATGAACTATAATGCAGAATAAACAATGTAAATACTGGTGAATGACTATACAGAATAATTAAACTGATGCAGCGGAAGCACTCAATACTGGCAGTGGAAACAGGAAGGTGAGGGTGATAGGTGAGGCTCCTGTGAGAGCCGAAGCTCGTGTTGACTCCTGTGGGAATCTGAGCTTAGGGTGATGCTTAGATGGAGCAAGGAGGTTGGATGAGAGTCAAAAGGCAAGGGGTAAAGAGCTTGGAGGGAACAACAGAAGCACTTAACGCTGACAGGGGGAACAGAAAGGAGAGGGTGAAAGGTGAGACTCTTCCCAGAGCCAAATCTCGTGTTGACTCCTGCAGAAGTCTGAGCTTAGGGTGATGCAGATGGAGCAAGGAAATTAAATGAGTCAAAGTCGAGGGGTAAAGAGTTAGGAGGGAACAGCGGAAGCACTCAATGCTGGCAGGGGGAACAGAAAGGTGAGGTTGATAGGTGAGGCTCTCCAAGAGCTGAAGCTCATATTTACTCCTGCGGGAGTCTGACCCATAGAGGGGGGTTGCTAGCAATGGACAGATAGATGGCTTTGGCTAGAGTAGAAAAGGGTGGCCGATATTGGCTGAGAGGTGTAATAGAACCGACTGGGGTTGTTTTAGATGAAAAGACTGAGGCGAATGTAGGATTTAAAAAGCTTCAGAGGACCAATGACCGAGGGTCTGGATCTGATGCTGGGAAAGCCTGTTAACGGCTGCTGTGGTGGCATGCCAATTCTGAATGAATGGCTGGAAAATGGTTCAGGAAAGAATCCTGATAAGCGAAGGACTTTGAGGTGCTTCTGGAACCAGAGACATGATACTGGACAATTAGCGTCATCAGTAAAAAAGGGGGGGCTATGGGGGGTTGTTTCTTGAGATCCCCTTAAGTGTAGGTATGCTAGGAGGGCATAGGTGAGGGCAAGGATGTTGAAGATGTGAATGAAATGTTGTCGAATTGATCTATCTTACTTTGCAGGATGAGGAAACCCTTTCTTTCCTCGAACAAAATTAGATCTGCTAAAGTGGGATGGAGTGAGGGGTTGAGTTCGAATATGTTCCATGCTGTGATGTGTGACGGAAGGGTTCTGAGGGCTACTACTTGGAGGATAAGCGATATGGGGTTTGGTGGAGGTTATAAAGAGGGTGGCTTAAGGCAATGTCACTTCTGGAAAGGGAGGGACAAGCGTTGGGTTAGGATCCACTTCTGGAGCCAATGACCAGAATTTCTGAAAAGAAAATGAGAAAGAGTCAATGATTTGGTTTTTGCAACCTGGCAAGTCTTTAGCAGACATGATACATTGTTTTTTGGCTGATGTCCAAATAAGACATCTTAAAAGTAGCATTAAAGGTTGGGGAGTAACAACGCCTTTGTCTATGCATTATACTATGTCTTCCTCATCACAATGAAAGAATGCTGGAGGTGGACCATTCGTCTCCCCATAGTATGGCAGCAGCAACTTTTGAGTACAGTTTGAAGGAAGCTGATGAGTAATTGTTTTCTGGAGTAGAAGTCGATTGAGGGGGCCATGTGGTAGCGAACCAGTGGCCTCTGAACCCAACTGATGGGGCAGCACCAGTATATAGGCTAATATCTAATGGGGGTGCAAACAATTACTGCAAAAGGAGGAACGGTCGTTCCATTGCTTAAGGAAAGTAATCCATAAGTTAAGTTCATTGCGGGTGGGTTTGGAGAGAGACCTTGTGTCTTCTAAATCGTGGACTGTTGTAGGGAGCTGAAGCAGGCAAGTTTGAAGTAAATTGGCATTGTGAAATTTAGGTGGTCGAGAATGGATAACAGTATGCGTTTTATTAAAGTCTGTTTTCTTGAATTATAAGGGAAAGAGAAATTCAGTCAGCTTTCTCTTTAAGAAGGGAAGCTTGGAATTTATGCAAATTAGAGTTGATGCCTAGAAATTCAGTAAATGTACTAGGTCCAGCCTTCTGCAAGAGGAATACCTAGATTGGCGAAAACCTTTTGGGTGATCTCTAGGTGTTAGGCTGTAGGCGATGTGAGGGAGAGATGATTAGAATCTCATCTAAAAGTTGGGTGAGATGGGGGATTCTGAAATTATTAGATAGAGTCCATTTGTCAGAGAATTTACGAGTTGCACTGCTTATGGGACAAATGCATGAAATATTGAATGGTGGGGCAGAGAATGGTCCAACTATAAAGTGGTTGTCAATCTCTTTTTTAAATAAGATGATCGACAGTTTCGGGTTAGGTCAGGATTAGGACAAAAAAAATTAATGGAAGGGAGAGCTGAGAGGCCCGGGTGGAATCCGTGGGTTAGACCTGAAATGAGAAAGTCAGAAAAATTTGTGTCAGGGTGAGAACGCAGTTCTCTAGCGAGGTGAGGAATATTTACATGAATGAACAGAATCCCTCCATGGGATGGTGGAGGGATGGAGAGCTAAAGATATGGAGCATGGCTTGGCTGGTGGTCCTGGACATACCTCTAAGACAGAGTAGGTGAAGTGAGAATCCCTGTGGCATATTACGATCAGACTTCTATGTTTGATGTGTAGAATTTCATTAGCTGGGTAATTTTCAGAAGTTAAATTGCTATCGGGAGTGGCGGGGTTTATTTATTTATTTATTTATTTATTTTTTTTACTTCAAAAACGATGTTGACATTTAATTTATACTTGAACCGTACTTATTAGAAACTTTGTCAATGTAATGTTTGCTACAGGCTTTACTTTTATCCATGATTAAATAACATTAAGTTTGGAATCTTAACATTATTAAAGTCAGAAGCATAACTGGCCCAATTCATTCACGAAGTCTTTGCAACTGTATCTGTTCGTAAACATCAGGAGAGAGGGCAGGACCGTCTCATGTTCTGAGAGCCCTTGGACGGTGACACTTCTTCCAGCTATTGGCTCAAAGAAGTGTCCATCAAAAGTGCAAAGGTCGGCGGCCATTTTGTTGAACAAATTACAAGTGTTTATGTCTGAAAGATGCTACTTACTGAACGCAGTCCAGCGACTAGTTTGGATGACAGCAGTGAATCCATGGATAATTATCAACATACAAGTATGTTGTGGACTAATATTTTACGGATTAGATTGCTTTAATCCTTGCAGTTGAATTATCCAGGTTGTTAAACCGTTAGGGACCTGTGGACGGGCCGGAAGCTTGAGAGGTGGGTTTATTTGGTTTGTTATCTCTGGTTGTTTACAGTTCAACAGAGGACGCTAAGTCCATAGTGTTTGTGTCCTTAAAATTATTTCAATTATTTTAGTTATGCGAGTCTTGCTTTCTAAAGATATACGAAATGTTTAGTTTTGTTGGAGAGTAGTTATTTTGCACGGCCTCCTCTAAAGCATGCTATGTACATTACCACGGGTGGACCGCTAAGAGAGCGGTGAGAGTTTGGCTTCATGGCTCTGGCTGCAGTTGTAGATGTTTGTTGGCTATTTCCATATTGATATGCTGAAAAGCGCAAAGCTGTAAAAACTTTTTTTAGAGCTGAAGCTTTTTAGCAGCCGGAAGCTTTCTTCCAGACGAAGATAGTTGTAGAGAGGAAATGAGGATATATATAGTGACTTGGGATCCTTTGATTGGAGGATCATGATTAGCTAATGTGGACCAGCTGGGTCAATCATGAGCACATGCTCCTCTCGAAATTAGTTTAACATTTAAACTTCACTTAAACAACTTTCAAGGGTAAAGCAAGTGACTTTGGAACTGCTCATATTTTGAACTTTCATGCAGTATTCTTGTTCAAGGGGTTGAGATATGATGTTTTCAGGCCAAAAACACAGAGTGATAAAAACAACTTAAAACCATGAATTCCATTATTCTTTTTGTTTTACACAACATTATATGCAGTTTTAAACATATTTAAACTACTTTCAAGGGAAAAGCAAGTGATTTTAAATGTGCTAATATTTTGACCTCTCATGCAGTATTCTTGATCCAGAGGCTGAGATATGATGTTTTCAGGTCAAAAACAGAAAGTGATAAAATCAGCTTAAAACTAAGAAATCTATCGTTCTATTTTTTTTTTACAGAACACTGTATGTAATTTTAAACATGTTTAAGCAAGTTTCAAGGTAAAAGCAAGTGATTTTGAAACTTCTCATATTTTGACCTTTCATGCGGTATTCTTGTTCCAGGGGCAGAGAAATGATGCTTTCAGGCCAAAAACAGAAAGTGGTAAAAACAGCTTAAAACCATGAATTCCATAGTTCTTTTTATTTTACGCAACACTGTATGTCATTTTAAACATGTTTAAGCAAGTTTCAAGGGAAAATCAAGTGATTTTAAATGTGCTAATATTTTGACCTTTCATGCAGTATTCTTGTTCCCGGGGCTGAGATATGATGTTTTCAGGCCAAAAACAGAGAGTGGTAAAAACAGCTTAAAACCATGAATTCCATCATTCCTTTTGTTATACACAACATTATATGCAGTTTTAAACATATTTAAACAAATTTCAAGGGAAAATCAAGTGATTTTAAATGTGCTCATATGTTGACCTTTCATGCAGTATTCTTGTTCTAGGGGCTGAGATGTGATGTTTTCAGGCCAAAAACAGAGCGTGATAAAAAAAACAGCTTAAAACCATGAATTCCATTATTCTTTTTGTTTTACAAAACACTATATGCAGTTTTAAACATATTTAAACAACTTTTAAAGGAAAAGCAAGTGACTTTGGAACTTCTCATATTTTGACCTTTCATGCAGTATTCTTGTTCAAGGGGTTGAGATATGATGTTTTCAGGCCAAAAACACAGAGTGATAAAAACAGCTTAAAACCATGAAATCCATCATTCTTTTTGTTTTACAAAACATTATATGCAGTTTAAAACATTTAAACAACTTTCAAGGGAAAAGCAAGTGAGTTTGAATGTGCTCATATTTTGACCTCTCATGAAGTAAGTATTCTTGTTCTAAGGGCTGAGATATGATGTTTTCAAAAAAAAAAGAGAAAGTGACAAAAACAGCTTAAAACCATGAAATCCATCATTCCTTTTGTTTTACACAACATTATATGCAGTTTTAAACATATTTAAACAACTTTCAAAGGAAAAGCAAGTGACTTTGGAACTTCTCATATTTTGACCTTTCATGCAGTATTCTTGTTCTAGGGGCTGAGATATGATGTTTTCAGGACAAAAACACAGAGTGATAAAAACAGCTTAAAACCATGTATTCCATTATTATTTTAGTTTTACACAACATTATATGCCGTTTAAAACATGTTTAATCAACTTTCAAGGGTAAAGCAAGTGATTTTGAAACTGCTCATATTTTGAACTCTCATGCAGTATTCTTGTTCAAGGGGTTGAGATATGATGTTTTCAGGCCAAAAACACAGAGTGATAAACACAGCTTAAAACCATGAATTCCATCATTCTTTTTGTTTTACAAAACATTATATGCAGTTTAAAACATTTAAACAACTTTCAAGGGAAAAGCAAGTGAGTTTGAATGTGCTAATATTTTGACCTTTCATGCAGTATTCTTGTTCTAAGGGCTGAGATATGATGTTTTCAGAAAAAAAAAGAAAGTGATAAAAACAGCTTAAAACCATGAAATCCATCATTCTTTTTGTTTTACACAACACTGTATGTAATTTTAAACATGTTTAAGCAAGTTTCAAGGGAAAAGCAAGTGATTTTAAATGTGCTCATATTTTGACCTTTCATGCAGTATTCTTGTTCCAGGGGCTAAGATATGATGTTTTCAGGCCAAAAACATAGAGTGATAAAAACAGCTTAAAACCATGAATTCCATCATTCTTTTTGTTTTACACAACATTATATGCAGTTTTAAACATATTTAAACTACTTTCAAGGGAAAAGCAAGTTATTTTAAATGTGCTAATATTTTGACCTCTCATGCAGTATTCTTGATCCAGAGGCTGAGATATGATGTTTTCAGGCCAAAAACAGAAAGTGATAAAATCAGCTTAAAACTAAGAAATCTATCGTTCTATTTTTTTACAGAACACTGTATGTAATTTTAAACATGTTTAAGCAAGTTTCAAGGGAAAAGCAAGTGATTTTAAATGTGCTAATATTTTGACCTTTCATGCAGTATTCTTGTTCCCGGGGCTGAGATATGATGTTTTCAGGCCAAAAACAGAGAGTGGTAAAAACAGCTTAAAACCATGAATTCCATCATTCCTTTTGTTTTACACAACATTATATGCAGTTTTAAACATATTTAAACAACTTTCAAGGGAAAAGCAAAAGATTTTGAATGTGCTCATATTTTGACCTCTCATGCAGTATTACTGTTCAAGGGGCTGAGATATGATGTTCTCAGGCCAAAAACAGAGAGTGATTAAAACAGCTTAAAACCATGAATTCCATCATTCTTTTTGTTTTACACAACACTATATGCAGATTTAAACATGTTTAAACACCTTTCAAGGGAAAAGCAAGTGATTTTGAAACTGCTCATATTTTGACCTCTCATGCAGTATTCTTGTTCCAGAGGCTGAGATATGATGTTTTCAGGCCAAAAACAGAAAGTGATAAAAACAGCTTAAAACCATGAATTCCATCAATCTTTTTGTTTTACACAATATTATATGCAGTTTTGAACATATTTAAGCAAGTTTCAAGGGAAAAGCAAAATATTTTGAATGTGCTCATATTTTGACCTCCCATGCAGTATTCTTGTTCAAGGGGCTGAGATATGATGTTTTCAGGCCAAAAACAGAGAGTGATAAAAACAGCTTAAAACCATGAATTCCATCATTCTTTCTGTTTTACACAAAATTATATGCAGTTTTAAACATATTTAAACAACTTTCAAGGGAAAAGCAAGTGACTTTGAAACTGCTCATATTTTGACCTTTCATGCAGTATTCTTGTTCTAGGGGCTGAGATATGATGTTTTCAGGCCAAAAACAGAGAGTGATAAAAACAGGTTAAAACCATGAATTCCATCATTCTTTTTGTTTTACGCAACACTGTATGTAATTTTAAACATGTTTAAGCAAGTTTCAAGGGAAAAGCAAGTGATTTTAAATGTGCTCATATGTTGACCTTTCATGCAGTATTCTTGTTCTAGGGGCTGAGATGTGATGTTTTCAGGCCAAAAACAGAGCGTGATAAAAAAACAGCTTAAAACCATGAATTCCACTATTCTTTTTGTTTTACAAAACACTATATGCAGTTTTAAACATATTTAAACAACTTTCAAAGGAAAAGCAAGTGACTTTGGAACTTCTCATATTTTGACCTTTCATGCAGTATTCTTGTTCTAGGGGCTGAGATATGATGTTTTCAGGCCAAAAACACAAAGTGATAAAAACAGCTTAAAACCATGAATTCCATTATTATTTTAGTTTTACACAACATTATATGCAGTTTAAAACATGTTTAAGCAAGTTTCAAGGGAAAAGCAAGTGATTTTAAATGTGCTCATATGTTGACCTTTCATGCAGTATTCTTGTTCTAGGGGCTGAGATGTGATGTTTTCAGGCCAAAAACAGAGCGTGATAAAAAAACAGCTTAAAACCATGAATTCCATTATTCTTTTTGTTTTACAAAACACTATATGCAGTTTTAAACATATTTAAACAACTTTCAAAGGAAAAGCAAGTGACTTTGGAACTTCTCATAATTTGACCTTTCATGCAGTATTCTTGTTCTAGGGGCTGAGATATGATGTTTTCAGGCCAAAAACACAGAGTGATAAAAACAGCTTAAAACCATGAATTCCATTATTATTTTAGTTTTACACAACATTATATGCAGTTTAAAACATGTTTAAGCAAGTTTCAAGGGAAAAGCAAGTGATTTTAAATGTGCTCATATGTTGACCTTTCATGCAGTATTCTTGTTCTAGGGGCTGAGATGTGATGTTTTCAGGCCAAAAACAGAGCGTGATAAAAAAACAGCTTAAAACCATGAATTCCATTATTCTTTTTGTTTTACAAAACACTATATGCAGTTTTAAACATATTTAAACAACTTTCAAAGGAAAAGCAAGTGACTTTGGAACTTCTCATAATTTGACCTTTCATGCAGTATTCTTGTTCTAGGGGCTGAGATATGATGTTTTCAGGCCAAAAACACAGAGTGATAAAAACAGCTTAAAACCATGAATTCCATTATTATTTTAGTTTTACACAACATTATATGCAGTTTTAAACATATTTAAACAACTTTCAAGGGAAAAGAAAATATTTTGAATGTGCTCATATTTTGACCTCCCATGCAGTATTCTTGTTCAAGGGGCTGAGATATGATGTTTTCAGGCCAAAAACAGAGAGTGATAAAAACAACTTAAAACCATGAATTCCATCATTCTTTTTGTTTTACGCAACACTGTATGTAATTTTAAACATGTTTAAGCAAGTTTCAAGGGAAAAGCAAGTGATTTTAAATGTGCTCATATGTTGACTTTTCATGCAGTATTCTTGTTCTAGGGGCTGAGATGTGATGTTTTCAGGCCAAAAACAGAGCGTGATAAAAAAACAGCTTAAAACCATGAATTCCACTATTCTTTTTGTTTTACAAAACACTATATGCAGTTTTAAACATATTTAAACAACTTTCAAAGGAAAAGCAAGTGACTTTGGAACTTCTCATATTTTGACCTTTCATGCAGTATTCTTGTTCTAGGGGCTGAGATATGATGTTTTCAGGCCAAAAACACAAAGTGATAAAAACAGCTTAAAACCATGAATTCCATTATTATTTTAGTTTTACACAACATTATATGCAGTTTAAAACATGTTTAAGCAAGTTTCAAGGGAAAAGCAAGTGATTTTAAATGTGCTCATATGTTGACCTTTCATGCAGTATTCTTGTTCTAGGGGCTGAGATGTGATGTTTTCAGGCCAAAAACAGAGCGTGATAAAAAAACAGCTTAAAACCATGAATTCCATTATTCTTTTTGTTTTACAAAACACTATATGCAGTTTTAAACATATTTAAACAACTTTCAAAGGAAAAGCAAGTGACTTTGGAACTTCTCATAATTTGACCTTTCATGCAGTATTCTTGTTCTAGGGGCTGAGATATGATGTTTTCAGGCCAAAAACACAGAGTGATAAAAACAGCTTAAAACCATGAATTCCATTATTATTTTAGTTTTACACAACATTATATGCAGTTTAAAACATGTTTAAGCAAGTTTCAAGGGAAAAGCAAGTGATTTTAAATGTGCTCATATGTTGACCTTTCATGCAGTATTCTTGTTCTAGGGGCTGAGATGTGATGTTTTCAGGCCAAAAACAGAGCGTGATAAAAAAACAGCTTAAAACCATGAATTCCATTATTCTTTTTGTTTTACAAAACACTATATGCAGTTTTAAACATATTTAAACAACTTTCAAAGGAAAAGCAAGTGACTTTGGAACTTCTCATAATTTGACCTTTCATGCAGTATTCTTGTTCTAGGGGCTGAGATATGATGTTTTCAGGCCAAAAACAGAGAGTGATAAAAACAGCTTAAAACCATGAATTCCATCATTCTTTCTGTTTTACACAAAATTATATGCAGTTTTAAACATATTTAAACAACTTTCAAGGGAAAAGAAAATATTTTGAATGTGCTCATATTTTGACCTCCCATGCAGTATTCTTGTTCAAGGGGCTGAGATATGATGTTTTCAGGCCAAAAACAGAGAGTGATAAAAACAGCTTAAAACCATGAATTCCATCATTCTTTCTGTTTTACACAAAATTATATGCAGTTTTAAACATATTTAAACAACTTTCAAGGGAAAAGCAAGTGACTTTGAAACTGCTCATATTTTGACCTTTCATGCAGTATTCTTGTTCTAGGGGCTGAGATATGATGTTTTCAGGCCAAAAACAGAAAGTGATAAAATCAGCTTAAAACTAAGAAATCTATCGTTCTATTTTTTTACAGAACACTGTATGTAATTTTAAACATGTTTAAGCAAGTTTCAAGGGAAAAGCAAGTGATTTTAAAACTTCTCATATTTTGACCTTTCATGCGGTATTCTTGTTCCAGGGGCAGAGAAATGATGCTTTCAGGCCAAAAACAGAAAGTGGTAAAAACAGCTTAAAACCATGAATTCCATCATTCTTTTTGTTTTACGCAACACTGTATGTAATTTTAAACATGTTTAAGCAAGTTTCAAGGGAAAAGCAAGTGATTTTAAATGTGCTAATATTTTGACATTTCATGCAGTATTCTTGTTCCCGGGGCTGAGATATGATGTTTTCAGGTCAAAAAACAGAGAGTGGTAAAAACAGCTTAAAACCATGAATTCCATCATTAATTTTGTTTTACACAACATTATATGCAGTTTTAAACATATTTAAACAACTTTCAAGGGAAAATCAAGTGATTTTAAATGTGCTCATATGTTGACCTTTCATGCAGTATTCTTGTTCTAGGGGCTGAGATGTGATGTTTTCAGGCCAAAAACAGAGCGTGATAAAAAAACAGCTTAAAACCATGAATTCCATTATTCTTTTTATTTTACAAAACACTATATGCAGTTTTAAACATATTTAAACAACTTTCAAAGGAAAAGCAAGTGACTTTGGAACTTCTCATATTTTGACCTTTCATGCAGTATTCTTGTTCTAGGGGCTGAGATATGATGTTTTCAGGCCAAAAACACAGAGTTATAAAAACAGCTTAAAACCATGAATTCCATTATTATTTTAGTTTTACACAACACTGTATGTAATTTTAAACATGTTTAAGCAAGTTTTAAGGGAAAAGCAAGTGATTTTAAAACTGCTCATATTTCGACCTCTTGTGCAGTATTCTTGTTCCAGAGGCTGAGATATGATGTTTTCAGGCCAAAAACAGAAAGTGATAAAAACAGCTTAAAACCATGAAATCCATCGTTCTATTTTTTTTTTACAGAACACTGTATGTAATTTTAAATTTGTTTAAGCAAGTTTCAAGGGAAAAGCAAGTGATTTTGAAACTTCTCATATTTTGACCTTTCATGCGGTATTCTTGTTCCAGGGGCAGAGATAATATGTTTTTAGGCCAAAAACAGAAAATGGTAAAAACAGCCTAAAACCATGAATTCCATCATTCTTTTTGTTTTACGCAACACTGTATGTAATTTTAAACATGTTTAAGCAAGTTTCAAGGGAAAAGCAAGTGATTTTAAATGTGCTCATATGTTGACCTTTCATGCAGTATTCTTGTTCTAGGGGCTGAGATGTGATGTTTTCAGGCCAAAAACAGAGCGTGATAAAAAAACAGCTTAAAACCATGAATTCCATTATTCTTTTTGTTTTACAAAACACTATATGCAGTTTTAAACATATTTAAACAACTTTCAAAGGAAAAGCAAGTGACTTTGGAACTTCTCATAATTTGACCTTTCATGCAGTATTCTTGTTCTAGGGGTTGAGATATGATGTTTTCAGGCCAAAAACACAGAGTGATGAAAACAGCTTAAAACCATGAATTCCATTATTGTTTTAGTTTTACACAACACTGTATGTAATTTTAAACATGTTTAAGCAAGTTTCAAGGGAAAAGCAAGTGATTTTAAATGTGCTCATATGTTGACCTTTCATGCAGTATTCTTGTTCTAGGGGGTGAGATGTGATGTTTTCAGGCCAAAAACAGAGCGTGATAAAAAAACAGCTTAAAACCATGAATTCCATTATTGTTTTTGTTTTACAAAACACTATATGCAGTTTTAAACATATTTAAACAACTTTCAAAGGAAAAGCAAGTGACTTTGGAACTTCTCATAATTTGACCTTTCATGCAGTATTCTTGTTCTAGGGGCTGAGATATGATGTTTTCAGGCCAAAAACACAGAGTGATAAAAACAGCTTAAAACCATGAATTCCATTATTATTTTAGTTTTACACAACATTATATGCAGTTTAAAACATGTTTAAACAACTTTCAAGGGTAAAGCAAGTGATTTTGAAACTGCTCATATTTTGAACTTTCGTGCAGTATTCTTGTTCAAGGGGTTGAGATATGATGTTTTCAGGCCAAAAACACAGAGTGATAAAAACAGCTTAAAACCATGAATTCCATCATTCTTTTTGTTTTACACAACATTATATGCAGTTTTAAACATATTTAAACTACTTTCAAGGGAAAAACAAGTGATTTTAAATGTGCAAATATTTTGACCTCTCATGCAGTATTCTTGATCCAAAGGCTGAGATATGATGTTTTCAGGCCAAAAACAGAAAGTGATAAAATCAGCTTAAAACTAAGAAATATATCGTTCTATTTTTTTTTTTTACAGAACACTGTATGTAATTTTAAACATGTTTAAGCAAGTTTCAAGGGAAAAGCAAGTGATTTTGAAACTTCTCATATTTTGACCTTTCATGCGGTATTCTTGTTCCAGGGGCAGAGAAATGATGCTTTCAGGCCAAAAACAGAAAGTGGTAAAAACAGCTTAAAACCATGAATTCCATCATTCTTTTTGTTTTACGCAACACTGTATGTAATTTTAAACATGTTTAAGCAAGTTTCAAGGGAAAAGCAAGTGATTTTAAATGTGCTAATATTTTGACCTTTCATGCAGTATTCTTGTTCCCGGGGCTGAGATGTGATGTTTTCAGGCCAAAAACAGAGCGTGATAAAAAACAGCTTAAAACCATGAATTCCATTATTCTTTTTGTTTTACAAAACACTATATGCAGTTTTAAACATATTTAAACAACTTTCAAAGGAAAAGCAAGTGACTTTGGAACTTCTCATATTTTGACCTTTCATGCAGTATTCTTGTTCTAGGGGCTGAGATATGATGTTTTCAGGCCAAAAACTCAGAGTGATAAAAACAGCTTAAAACCATGAATTCCATTATTATTTTAGTTTTACACAACACTGTATGTAATTTTAAACATGTTTAAGCAAGTTTCAAGGGAAAAGCAAGTGATTTGAAATGTGCTCATATGTTGACCTTTCATGCAGTATTCTTGTTCTAGGGGCTGAGATGTGATGTTTTCAGGCCAAAAACAGAGCGTGATAAAAAAACAGCTTAAAACGCTACGGTTACTAAAGTAACCCTTCATTCCCCGAGGGGGGGAACGGAAATGCTATGTGGAAACTTCCACTATGGGGTTTTCGTCAGAATCCAATCATCTGAAAGAGTATAAAAATGGGCCAATGAAATGCCAATGAGTTGGCAGCGTCAGCGTGCACAGCTGGCGTCAATGACAATCAGTCATGCTATAAAGACGCAGCGAGTGCCATGCTCGACATCCTTTTCTAGCTGAAGAGACTTTTGCGCTCAACAGTTAAGGGACAATCGTTGTGGCGAAGGAACATAGCATTTCCGTTCCCCCCCTCGGGGAACAAAGTTACTTTAGTAACCGTAGCGTTCCCCTTCGGATGGGGAACTCCAATGCTATGTGGAAACTTCCACTATGGGGAAATCTATGGAAAACGCCACAACGAAAGAACCTTACTGCGCCCCTGGCGAAGGGTGTGCCACGCAGTAGAGCGAGCGCACCTACAACGCCCCGAGACACAGTCTTCCAACGTGTCCCCTGGCCCTCACTTACCTCTTCAGAAACGGTTATATTTTTCGGGGAGTCGCAATAACCCACTAAAAAGGTTTTGATACGACAGTACGTTGGGAAAGCGTTCAGTCCCGATAGGGAGGACGCTGCGGAGCTCACCTGCTACCCAGAGGGGAGACCTGGTGACAATCTATGGACCAGCCCAGAGATGGGGGGGTCCTAGCATAAGGATGGTAAGCGGGGAGGGAAGACACGAGCCCGCCTAGAAGGGGGGACTAAACCGTGGCTGAGTGAGCGATGGGATCGCCACCGGGGATCACGCATAGCAGGCACCTATACCCAGAACGCGGGCTGACCAGCGGGCATGCCAACAACGTAACGGGCCAACACCTGACTCCTCCACTGAGTCAAATGCTGGGGGCCTCGGAGGAACTCTGCAGGGTTCGCCAAATGGGGAACAGAACTGACAAAGCTGAAAAGGCGCACGTATCTCCGGGTTAGGGAAAAAAGGCGCAGCAAGCGTATTTCGACACCTCAACCGAATTGTTTCCTCAATCACCAAGGGTTACCTAATACCCTTGAGGAAACCGGCTCCACTCGCAGATTGTAAAACCTTGCAAATGTATTAGGTGTCACCCAACCCGCAGCTCTACAAATGTCCGTTAGAGAGGCGCCGCGTGCTAACGCCCAGGAGGATGCGATGCTCCGAGTGGAGTGCGCTCTCACCCCCGGGGGACACGGCTCACCCTGGCTCTGATAAGCAAGGGAGATGGCATCCACTATCCAGTGGGCCAACCTCTGTTTAGATACGGCACTTCCCTTCTGCCGACCACCGTAACAGACAAAGAGCTGGTCAGAGGATCTAAAGCTCTGAGTGCGGTCCACATACACTCGCAAAGCGCGAACAGGACACAATAATGAAAGGGTTGGGTCTGCCTCCTCCGCGGGCAGCGCTTGCAGGCTCACTACCTGATCCTTAAACGGCGTGGTAGGAACCTTGGGCACATAGCCGGGCCGGGGTCTCAGGACAACGTGAGAGTAGGCCGGCCCGAATTCTAGGCACGAGTCACTGACCGAAAATGCCTCCAGGTCCCCAACCCTCTTAATCGATGCCAACGCGACCAGCAGAGCTGTCTTCAAGGACAGAAATCTCAAGGATACTAAGTCAAGTGGCTCGAAGGGATCCCCACGTAGGCTCGTTAGCACTGCCGCGAGATCCCAAGAGGGCATGAGAGGGGGGCGGGGTGGAAACATCCGCCTCGCACCTCTGAGGAACCGGATGATGAGGTTATGCCTCCCCACGGTGCCGCCATCCACCGCATCATGATGAGCGGAGATGGCGGCCACGTAAACCTTCAGTGTGGAGGGCGACAGCCTCCGCTCCAACCTGTCCTGAAGGAAAGAAAGCACGACACTGATCTGGCAAGATCGTTGGTCTTCTCGGCGAGAAGCTCACCACTCAGTGAATAGACTCCACTTCAGGGCGTAGGCATGCCTCGTAGAGGGTGCTCTAGCCTGAGTGATGGTATTA
>NC_079459.1:11116843-11196059 GCF_903798145.1 Danio aesculapii | reverse complement strand
CATTTAACCATTAGAAATTCCAGGTTAACAGAGCAATGTCTCCCAACGACGACAGAGTTTGTGCACCAAGCTTTGTTAATATAAATGCATAATCCTCCGCCTCTGGTCTTACCGGAGTCATCCGCCGTTCTGTCTGCTCGGAATGTTTGATGCTCCGTTAGCGATACAGCGTTGTCTGGTATCCCGCTGTTTAGCCATGTTTCTGTGAAAATCATGACATTACAGTTCCATAATCTTTTGCTGTGGTTGATGCGCAGTCGAATCTCATCCATTTTGTTCACCAGTGACCGTACATTGGCGAGAAAGATGCTGGGTAAAGAGAGCCGGTGTGGTGTTCGCTTTAGCTTAGCTCTTAGCCCGCCGCGCTTCCCCCGTCTTTGTTTACGTTCTCTGCGCCGCCTCCGAGCACTTCCGCCCGGCTGGGCAGGGCTCTTCGGCCCGGGTGTTCTGGCGATCTCAGGGATGAGTCGAAGATTGTTAATAAAACTGTCCGGAATGCACAATCCAATATCCAAAATGTCCTGTCGGGTGTACGATGTAAAGGCACTGCTGTTCTGCACGAACAGACCCGAAATGAGCAGGAATAATACTGCAAAATTGCAGAAACTGGAGAGACACTGAGCCTCGCGAACCGAACGCGCCGCCATCTCGTCTCGTCAAATAATTAGGATGAAGCTATTTGTTGGGCTTGTTTAGAAAAATAAGTGTTAAATGGACAAACACGTCGAACCTCCAGAGCTGCGGTCATGTCACCCAGCCCATGAAATGCGGAGCTAGCTCGGTGTCATGAACGCAAATGCCCAGCTAGTCCAGCCAGGTATGGCAGAGAGGCCTTTTCAAAAATGGCCAAATACAAAAGAGAAACTGATAAATAGTAGACGTTGATGAGAAATGGAGCAGCATATTTGGTAGTTGAGAACGCGCTGCTCCGCGATGTAGAGCTGGTTTCCGAGAAATGCAGGCGGCGGAGCAAGATACCCTCTTTGCCGCGGTTGCGAAAAAGTATCTACATGCGCTACAGGCACACGTCTCAGTGCTGCTGGAAACATTGTAATCTCAAATAAGTCTCCGTTTAAACCGAACAAAGTCAACATGTTAGTTTTTCTGGCAAAGAATTTAAAATATGAATAGAAAACAAAAGGCGGAGAGACGCAGTTTTTTTTTAACATCTGACTTATGTTGTTACAAGCCTAGGCTAATATTTTTGTTCTTCCCTACTATTTATATTATTATTGATTAGTATTTGTGAAGTTTCTAAAATGTAACGTTTACTGTTTCAAGCAGTTAAAGTTATTTCTATTTAACTAGCCTTCATTATTATAGGCTGTATTGTGTTGTTTTATCAACGAAAGTTAAACAACAAACATGTTCGTTTGTACGGATATTTAGCATAATACTTTGGTCTTTTTTGATTTCTTATTTTTTACATGAAATGTAAATAACTTAGGTAGGCTACTTGGGTACAGGGGCGTAATTTGTTGGTAGTATACCGAGGAATGCTTAGACAGTGAATATTGTCATCCTTATTTAAAAAATTATAAATAAATAAATAAATAAATAAATAAAACACCTTACGGAAAGGATGAAATAAAGGAAAAGCATGCTCTTAATCATTCTTCATAATCTGATTCGTAGCTATACATGCAATAAACTTATATTGCGCCGACAAGAACAAGCTCTAAAAGGTAAAGTCTAAAGCCAGAGGAGTTATTGATATTAATGTTAGTTGTTAATATGATCGTAAACACTGCGTTGTATAATTAACGCCGTCATTGTGTCGTGTCTGCGATTTTTTTTCTCGTTGAAGAACAGAAAATTCATGTTATCGCCGTCTTCCCAGCCAGGTTTTCATGCACAGTTTCCGTTTTTGTTTCTTCTCAAACAATAAAGTTTCGCTATAGCAGGCCCAGCGGCAGGATATCATAAATGAGGGCGCAAGGGCGATGTTTTTATATGACGTGCTAAAATTGAAAAATGAAATTTACATGAAGAGCTTTATTAGTGAAAAGCTGCCGAGCGCAACGAAATGGGCTATAAGCTATATTTGCTCTTATGTGCTGAAATACTTAACACTTTCCTTAAGACCACAGAATAATATGCAACATCTAAATGTCATATAGCCAATAAGGAAAAATTAACAAATATTTGACTGTGTCTTACTGGATGTCTCCAGTAACTAACAAACATAGAGGCACAAGCAGACTGTAGAATTCATTCATTAATTCTTTCTTTTATTTATGTATTGTCAACCAAATATATATAAATTAATGTGTGTGTGTGTGTGTGTGTGTGTGTGTGTGTGTGTGTGTGTGTGTGTGTGTGTGTGTGCGCGTGTGTGTGTGTGTGATGGCAGCAGACTGAAGAAGTTGTGCATTGGGTGGGTGGCATCTGCTGTTATGCAGAAGGCTTTACGGGTAAGACGTGTGCTGTAAATGTCCTGAAGGGAGGGGAGAGAGACACCAACGATCTTCTCAGCTGTTCTCACTATGCGTTGAAGTGTTTTCCTGCAGGATGCATTGCAGGTTCCAAACCACACAGTGATGCAGCTGGTCAGGATGCTCTCAATAGTGCCTCTGTAGAAGGTGTACATGATTGGGGCTGGTGCTCTTGCTCTTTTGAGTGGCAGCCTGTTTGAACATATCCCAGTCTGTGGTATTAAAGCAGTCTTGTAAAGCCTCTGAAGAACCTTCTGGCCACACTTGTATCTCCTTGCAAACCGGTTTGGTGACTTTAACGATCGGTCTGTAAGCAGGCATTAGCATGACAGTTAAGTGGTCCACCAAGGTGGGGGAGGGGGAAGGCTTTGTAAACTCCTCTCTGTGTGATGTAAACAAAATCCATTGTGTTATTGCCCCGTGTTGGAAAGTCTATGTGTTGTTGTATTTTTGGAAACACACTCTTTAGGTCTGCATGGTTAAAGTCCCCTGCCAGGATGAGAAAAGCATCGGGGTGGGCTGTCTGCTGCTCACTAATGTGCAGTTTCCGTAAACACAAAAGCACAACAGTCCTTTACAGTCCTATGTGATGAACGAAGTAGACGGATGTAGTCCAGTTTGTTGTCTAGCGAGCTAGAATGATGGAGGGGATAACGGGTTTGTGGGGGTTAGCCGCTAGCCTTGTTCGGATACCCCCGCGCTTACCCCTCTTCTGCTTCCTCTCGCGCCGCTTGAAGCGCCTCCATTGTGGGCGAGGTGGTGAGGTGGGGGTCGGAGGATGGGTAGGCATCCGGAGCAAGCCGAGATCTTGCAGCTCATCAGTGTCCGCGGAGTTTAACTTGTGAAGTTTGTTTCTACCGATGTCGAGCAGAAATGTTCGACTATATGCGCACTTGGACAGATAAACGTGACGTTGACGCACAATAACACGGCGACGTACAAGACGAGGAACACAAAAACACATTAATAACATATTAATAAATAATACCAAGTTTTAACACATCTGCTACATTCCAGTGGAGCCTCCGTTGCGCTCTACCACAGCTGGCAAAACTTTCTGAAGGTGGTTTAAGCACCAAATAAGTGGTTTAAATTATGTTAGTCTCCTTATTTATTTCCGTTTTATTTTAAATATTATAAATGTTTAAAGTTTTAGGTAAAGACGTCAAAATATGCCCACACATGCAAGCTAAACTAGATCATATCTGAGTCATCACGCTTTATTACCCAACCAAAATCAGCGAGGAAAAAATAAATGTTTTAAATTAAATTATATTTAAATGTTAAATTAAATTAAAAAATGAATTTATATTTTAAATGCCATTTAAAATAGTTGCTAAAATTAATGTGTTACTTAGTTAAATTTTTAGGCATTATCAAACAGAAAGCCTGTCTACGGTAAATCCACACGCACTAAATAGCCTACCTTTTTCTTTTATAACACTGTAAACATAACTTCGCAGGTCGATCATCTTCAAACGCAAAAGGCATTTTTAAGTGTCCTAACTTGACTGCTGCTGTAGAATGGGATGTTTTTTTACATAACTTTAAACGTGTGCTTTAGCTATGTCAAAATGAAAGCAAATTTTTTTAAGGGTTCTGCGTTTTGTCAATTGTATAGCTTTAATAATAATAATAATAGTAATAATAATAATAATAATAATAATAATAATAATAATAATAATGGATATAACAAATTATAATATTATAGTATAGACATTTTTACTAGGCTACTTTAATATTAATCCCTAACTGAAAAACGAATGTGAAAATGACTGGCAGCTGTGCTAAAATTAATATAATGGCAAATTTCTTCTGCGTTTTTTTTCCCTTTATAGCTCAATAGTTTTATTCAAAGAATATAGTTCTCTCTTCAACTTTCAGGTTTGAGGTGGGGGAAGAAGTGGCAGAGGCAATTCAAATGTACCATCTCTAAATTAAAAAAGGCCACTTACGCGGCATCTGTGTGTAAAGATTATTACCTTATTTTTATTTTATTATTATTATTTATTTATTCATTCATTCATTCGTCATTCATTTTCTTTTTGGCTTAGTCCCTTTATTAGTCTGTAATTGCCACAGCGGAATGAACCGTCAACTTATCCAGCATATGTTTTACGCAGAGGATGCCAGGAGGGCCAGCTGGGGCTTCGGGACGGAGTGAAAGGAGAGGCAGGACTTTGCCCCGAGTCTGGGAAAGATGGCTTGCCGTCATTACACTAGTTTTCCGATGGCACACGAGTTACATGCGCCAAACACATGAACAAATAAATTAATAAATAAGGGAAAGAAAACATCTAGCCTTATAGGCTGAGTTCTTTTTGATTATAATCACCGTTAAGTTTCCGTTTTAAATGTAAGGCTGTTGCATAAAATAATAAAATTGCTTAAAATAATACAATTTTAATTCATAAGTGACTTTGCTGCATCCCCCTTGATGTTTCAATAACGCATAATAATCTATACACCATATTAAAGACACTTAAATAGACATGATTTAACATGTCTATTTAACACCTGACAGACAAGCTTTTGGTTATGAGAAGGGGGAAGGGGTCTCCACTATTAAGTGTTTTTCACAAACATGAATACACAAAATCCAAAACTCCTATTGGACGGATGGCGTAACAAAACCTATGCGTTTAAAAAACGAAACCGCATTAAATATGGGGCCTTATGAAAATGAATGTTTCTATCTTTTGAACGGTGACGGCATAATATCATGGAATTACTTTCAATAGCAAAATAAAAAACATCTCAAGGAAGAACGGACAAAAGAAAGTCTCACTTCTATCACTCTTTAAAAGTTTTGGTTTGGTTCATTGTAAATGCTCAGTCTCGTTATGAGCTGATCTTCATTTCTCTGTGTTGGTGGAATAAAGCAGGCGAGTCAGCCGCACCAATTTATGAGCAGACAGAGCAGGATTCTCATGATGACCACCAGCGCAATTCCGCTCTTTGTTATAAGCTGTAGTTTCAGTGTAAACTTAGTAAAGGTGAGTTTCTTTGGCGATGATGTGTACAGTGTTAGATTTTATATTTAGCGGACATTTGCGCTGAACACGCGGTGAATGCAACGCATCAAGATTCGGGCACCTTCTCCGAAAACACTCGATTGATCTCAGCTGGCGGATCAACATTTACCTCATGTCATGATCGCTGTCATCTGCGCCATTATTATTATTATAACTTTAGGTGAGGTTTGCAAACCTGTGCACTTTTCACTCTTCAGCCGTTTGTATTTCCTGCAGTAACAAAATCTCCCTGTTCATTATATTCAGACACACAAATGCTCCCAAATATATTATGAGGGCGCATGGATTAAATTTCGGGCGCTCATGCGACCAAAATGGTTGCAATTTCGAGCCCTGTAGTATAAGGACATGTATTCAGACCACAACTGAACGTTTGAAGAAAATTGAATGCCTTATTATTTAGAATTAGCTATTATTGATGTAAATGCAGCCGTTCAAGGCGCATAATTGATTTATTACGGTATTGACGGTATTAGAAAATCCATGTCGTGGCGCAATGTCACACCGGTGATGACGATGACGATGGGTTAGTAATTATATTATAACTGGTTATGTTCAGGTCAATGAAATAATACCTTTAATAAATAAAATATGTTCGTAAGAACGTGGTGGGCCAGTGATTCCGTCGCTGTCATCAGTGGTTTAATGAGCTCAGGAGAATTCTGCTTTGCATTTTTCTATGCATTACTAACATCACTAAACCAGACATTTGTTTTATAAGTTAACCAAATATTCGCAGAGATTCAGCAGTTTTTTTCTGACGCGTTTGCCAGTCATGCCAGTCAGTAAAAAAAAGTAACCGTGGCCCTGTTTGCAGGTATTAATATTCGTTTTTTCGTCAATCTGATGCAACTTTTATTATTTATACAGGACATTAAAATGCAATTAAAAGTTTAAAATCAATTAAACTCAATTTATAAAAAGGATAGCCTATTTTATGCATTAAATATAACTAATTTCCTTTATTTCTGACTAGACCATGCATTTTAGACTATTTTACAATTGTAATATGTGCATATGCTTTTTTTAAATAACATTCGTTTAACAAATATTTTAGCACATCGAAAGTAATTAAGTGACCTGTTTTTTTTTATTAAAACCTTTATGCAAAAGGATCAGAGGATAAATTATCGTAGGATAAACGTATCTTATGGAAAAACACCAATTGACGGGCTCTGCTTTCGGTTTTAAAAGAATCAAGCAGCTTTAAAAAATATAATTTGCTGAAGAGAAATGACAGGAAAAAAAGAAAGAAAAAGATTAAATATATAGGGACTGTTAAAAGAACATTTCTCTTTTATATATTATTTCGACTCTGAAACATCAGCTAAGATTTTTAATTTATTTTCATTATTCGTTTATTATTATGTACAATAATTCAGACATAAAATAAGATAGTAAAATATAATCAACAACGAAAATGTAAATAAAAACATAAATAAAAACATAATTGAAAAAGTCTTGTCTTAGTCCTATCAAAACGGCAAACACTAAAAGCAGGCTAAAAGACTGCTTTATTTATTTATTTAAGACTACTTATTGTACTGAATGTTTGTGCTTTCATGTTAGTTGTCTTTTATTTCTTCAATTCCAAAACGAGTCCTCTTTGCACTTAAAAAGTTTACAATAAAGTGTGTTAACAAATTTTAAATGATTAATGAAGGACTTATAATGCTTTGACCTATTGTTTAATATCATTTACAAGCACAGTAGCATATTTAAAGCTGCTGTAAAGGCTATTTCTTTCCGTTCGCATCCCGTCCCTTTGCGCCCCCTGGCGGCTTTTTCACAAACTGCGGTCTTACACTAAAAACAGAGCAGCATTTATTTCAAACGGCGGCGGTATAAGCCACGGCGGTAATAGCCACTTTGAACTCTCACCTACTGTATAATACAACTAGATACCAAAGAGAGAGAGGGGGCTTACACAGACACACTTACAGTGTTGCTGGTATGTTCTCTTCAGGGATCCCAGAAAGAAGATTCTTTTGAAACATACTTGGCCAGTTTCATTCCAAACTTTTGGGCAAGGTCCTTTGCCTCTCCCTCTTTCAAACAGAATATGGTCACCTTAGTTGCTCCAACAGACTGGGTGGAACATCTTTTTTGCCACCTATGTATAAACAAGTACAGTGTCACAACTGAAAAGTACACGAGCAGGGCTTTCTAAATAACAAGCATGTATTCTGTTAATAGCCATGTGAGCCTTAATCTACTGTATATGATTTGCTAATACAAATCACTAATAATCTCGAATAATTCACTAATAATCTCGAATGACGCACCCTGCACTTAAAAACAAGGAAGGTTTTTATTCTTCTTATTATTTTTATTATTAAATGGCAGGCTTTAAACTATTTTAAATTGCCACTACTTTACTACTTTTGTATGGAAATTTAAATTTAAATCAGCGATGATCTGAGGTAAACATTATATTATGTATCAATAAATCAGGAATGACTTGAGGTCAACATATTAATATATCAATACACTTGACGATGACCTGAGGTAAATAAGCATTACCAATTTGCATTAATAAATCAGCAATGATGACCTCAGATAAATATTGATAATAGGTATAAATGAATCAACGATGATAACCTGAGGTCAACATATTAATGATATTAATAAATCAGCGATGATGACCTGAGGTCAACATATTAATGATATTAATAAATCAGCTATAATGACCTAAAGGTCAACATAATAATAATATTATTAAATTAGCGATGATGACCTGAGGTGAACATAATAATGATATTAATAAATCAGCGATGATGACCTGAGGTAAACGTCGTAATGATATTACTAAATCCGTGATAATAACGTGAGGTTAACGTATTAATGATATTACTAAATCAGTGATGATGACCTGAGGTTGACATATTAATGATATTACTAAATCAGTGATGATGACCTAATGTTAACGTATTAATGATATTAAAAAATAAGTGATGATGACCTGAATTAAATATTTATGTTATGTAGTGATAAATCAGCGATGATGACCTGAGGTTAACGTATTAAGGTAATGATATTAATTAATCAGCAATGATGACCTTAGGTTAACGTATTAATGATATTATTAAATCAGTGATGATGACCTGAGGTTAACATATTAATGATTTTATTAAATCAGTGATGATGACCTGAGGTTAACATATTAATGATATGATTAAATCAGTGATGATGACCTGAGGTTAACATATTAATGATATTAAAAAATCAGCGATGATGACCTGAGGTTAACGTATTAATGATATTAAAAAATCAGCGAAGATGACCTAAGGTTAACGAATCAATGATATTAAAAAATCAGCGAAGATGACCTGAGGTTAACATATTAATGATATTAATAAATCAGTGATGATGACCTGAGGTTAACGTATTAATGATATTAATAAATAAGTTATGATGACCTGAGGTAAATATTTATGTTATGTAGTGATAAATCAGCGATGATGACCTGAGGTTAACATATTATTGATATTAATGAATCAGCGATGATGACCTGAGGTTAAGATATTAATGATATTAATAAATCAGCTATGATGACCTGAGGTTAACGTATTAATGACATTAACAAATCAGTGATGATGACCTGAGGTTAACATATTAATGACATTAATAAATCAGTGATGATGACCTGAGGTTAACAAATTAATGATATTATTAAATCAGCGATGATGACCTGAGGTTAACATATTAATGATATTAATAAATCAGCGATGATGACCTGAGGTTAACAAATTAATGATATTATTAAATCAGCGATGATGACCTGAGGTTAACATATTAATGATATTAATAAATCAGCGATGATGACCTGAGGTTAACAAATTAATGATATTATTAAATCAGCGATGATGACCTGAGGTTAACATATTAATGCTATTAATAAATCAGCTATGATGACCTGAGGTTAACGTATTAATGACATTAACAAATCAGTGATGATGACCTGAGGTTAACATATTAATGACATTAATAAATCAGTGATGATGACCTGAGGCTAAAATATTAATGATATTAACAATTCAGCGATGATGACCTTAGGTTAACATATTAATGATATTAATAAATCAGTGATAATGACCTGAGGTTAACTTTTTAAGGTAATGATATTAATTAATCAGCAATGATGACCTGAGGTTAACGTATTAATGATATTATTAAATCAGTGATGATGACCTAAGGTTAACATATTAATGATATTAATAAGACAGTGATGATGACCTGAGGTTATCGTATTAATGTTATTAATAAATCAGTGATGATGACCTCAGGTTAACATATTAATGATAATAATAAATCAGTGATGATGACCTCAGGTTAACATATTAATGATATTAATAAATCAGTGATGATGACCTCAGGTTAACATATTAATGATATTAATAAATCAGCGATGATGACCAGCGGCTGATATATTAAAAATATTAATAAATCAGTGATTTTGACCTGAGGTTAACATATCAATGATATTAAAAATTCAGCGATGATGACCTGAGGTTAACATATTAATGACATTAATTAATCAGTGATGATGACCTGAGGTTAACGTATTAAGGTAATGATATTAATTAATCAGCAATGATGACCTGAGGTTAACGTATTAATGAAATTATTAAATCAGTGATGATGACCTAAGGTTAACATATTAATGATATTAATAAGACAGTGATGATGACCTGAGGTTATCGTATTAATGTTATTAATAAATCAGTGATGATGACCTCAGGTTAACATATTAATGATAATAATAAATCAGTGATGATGACCTCAGGTTAACATATTAATGATATTAATAAATCAGTGATGATGACCTCAGGTTAACATATTAATGATATTAATAAATCAGCGATGATGACCAGCGGCTGATATATTAAAAATATTAATAAATCAGTGATTTTGACCTGAGGTTAACATATCAATGATATTAAAAATTCAGCGATGATGACCTGAGGATAACATATTAATAAATCAGCGATGATGACCTGAGGTTAACGTAATAATGATATTATTCAATAAGCGATGATGGCCTGAGGTTAACATATTAATAAAATTAATAAATTAGTGATGATGACTAGAGGTTAACGTATTTATGATATTAATAAATAAGCAATGATGACATGAGGTTAAAATATTAATGATATTAATATATCAGTGATGATGACCTTAAGGTTAACATATTAATGATATTAATAAATAAGCGATGATGACCTGAGGTTAACATATTAATGCTATTAAAAAAACAGCGATGAAGACCTGAGGTCAACATATTAATGCTATTAAAAAGTCAGCTATGATGACCTGAGGTTAACATATTAATGATATTAATGAATCAGTGATGATAACCTGAGGTTAACAAATGAATGACATGAAAAAATCAGTGATGATGACCTGAGGTTCACAAATTATTGTTATTAATAAATAAGCGATTATGACCTGAGGTTAACATATAAATGCTATTAATAAATCAGCTATGATGACCTAAGGTTAACATATTAATGACATTAATAAATCAGTGATGATTACATGAGGTTAACAAATTATTGATATTATTATATCATCGATGATGACCTGAGGCTAAAATATTAATGATATTAATAAATCAGCGATGATGACCTGAGGCTAACATATTAATGATATTAATAAATCAGTGATGATGATCTGAGGTTAGCATATTAATGATAATAATAAATCAGTGATGATGACCTGAGGTTAATGTATTAAGTTAATGATATTAATAAATCAGTGATGATGACCTCAGGTTAACATAATAATGATATTAATAAATCACTGATTATGACATGAGGTTAACATATTAATGATAATAATAAATCAGTGTTAATGACCTGAGGTTAACATATTAATAACATTAATTAATCAGTGATGATGACCTGAGGTTAACGTATTAAGTTAATGATATTAATAAATCAGTGATGATGACCTGAAGTTAGCGTATTTAGGTTAATGGTATTAATAGATCTGTGATGATGACCTGAGGATAACATAGTAATAAATCAGCGATGATGACCTGAAGTTAACGTATTAATGATATTAATAAATCAGTGATGATGACTTCCGGTTAACATATTAATGATATTAATAAATAAGTGATGATGGCCTGAGGTTAACATGTTTATGATATTAATAAATCAGTGATGATGACCTGAGGTTAACATATTAATGACACTAATTTATCAGCGATGATGACCTGAGATTAACGTATTAATGATATTAATAAATCAGTGATGATGACCTCAGGTTAACATATTAATGATATTAATAAATAAGCGATGATGGCCTGAGGTTAACATATTAATGATACTAATAAATCAGTGATGATGACCTGAGGTTAACATATTAATGACATTGGTAAATCAGTGATGATGACCTGAGGTTAGCGTATTTAGGTTAATGGTATTAATAGATCTGTGATGGTGACCTGAGGATAACATGTTAATAAATCAGCGATGATGACCTGAAGTTAACGTATTAATGATATTAATAAATCAGTGATGATGACCTAAGGTTAACATAATAATGATATTAATAAGTAAGTGATGATGGCCTGAGGTTAACATATTAATGATACTAATAAATCAGGGATGATGACCTGAGGTTAACAAATTATTGATATTAATAAATCAGCGATGATGACCTGAGGCTAACATATTAATGATATTAATAAATCAGCGATGATGACCTGAGGTTAGAGTATTTAAGTTAATTGTATTAATAAATCAGTGATGATGACCTGAGGATAACATATCAATAAATCAGTGATGATGACCTGAGGTTAACAAATTAATGATATTAATAAATCAGCAATGATGACCTGAGGATAACATATTAATAAATCAGCGATGATGACCAGAGGTTAACGTATTAATGATATTAATAAATCAGTGATGATGACCTGAAGTTAACATATTAATGATTTTAATAAATAAGCGATGATGGCCTGAGGTTGACATATTAATGATATTAAAAATCAGTGATGATGACCTGAGGTTAACATATTAATGGCATTAATAAATTAGTGATGAAGACCTGAGGTTAACAAATTAATGATATTAATAAATCAGCGATGATGACCTGAGGTTAACATATTATTGCTTATAATGAATTAGCTTTGATGACCTGAGGTTAACATATTAATGATATTAACATATTAATGATATAAAAAATTCAGCTATGATGACCTGAGGTTAACATATTGATGACATTAATAAATCAGTGTTGATGACCTGAGGTTAACATATTAATGACATAAAAAAATCAGTGATGATGACCTGAAGTTAACATATTAATGACATTAGTAAATCAGTGATGATGACCTGAGTTTAACAAATTAATGATATTAATAAATCAGCGATTATGACCTGAGGTTAACATATTAATGCTATTAATAAATCAGCTATGATGACCTAAGGTTAACGTATAATGAAATTAATAAATCAGTGATGATGACCTGAGGTTAACAAATTATTGATATTAATAAATCAGCGATGATGACCTGACGCTAACTTATTAATGATATTATTAAATCAGCGATGATGACCTGAGGCTAACATATTAATGATATTAATAAATCAGTGATGATGACCTGAGGTAAGCGTATTTAAGTTAATTGTATTAAAAAATCAGTGATGATGACCTGAGGATAACATATTAATAAATCAGTGATGATGACCTGAGGTTAACCTATTATTGACATTAGTAAATCAGTGATGATGACCTGAGGTTAACAAATTAATGATATTAATAAATCAGCGATGATGACCTGAGGATAACATATTAATAAATCAGCGACGATGACCAGAGGTTAACGTATTAATGAAATTAATAAATCAGTGATGATGACCTCAGGTTAACATATTAATGATATTAATAAATAAGTGATGATGGCCTGAGGTTAACATATTAATGATATTAATAAATCAGTGATGATGACCTGAGGTTAACATAATAATGACATTAATTAATCAGCGATGATGACCTGAGATTAACGTATTAATGATATTAATAAATCAGTGATGATGACCTCAGGTTAACATATTAATGATATTAATAAATCAGTGATGATGACCTCAGGTTTACATAATAATGATATTATTAAATCACTGATTATGACATGAGGTTAACATATTAATGATAATAATAAATCAGTGTTGATGACCTGAGGTTAACATATTAATAACATTAATTAATCAGTGATGATGACCTGAGGTTAACCTATTAAGTTATTGATATCAATAAATCAGTGATGATGACCTGAGGTTAGCGTATTTAGGTTAATGGTATTAATAGATCTGTGATGATGACCTGAGGATAACATATTAATAAATCAGCGATGATGACCTGAAGTTAACGTATTAATGATATTAATAAATCAGTGATGATGACCTCAGGTTAACATATTAATGATATTAATAAATCAGTGATGATGGCCTGAGGTTAACATATTAATGATATTAATAAATCAGTGATGATGACCTGAGGTTAACATATTAATGACATTAATTTATCAGCGATGATGACCTGAGATTAATGTATTAATGATATTAATAAATCAGTGATGATGACCTCAGGTTAACATATTAATGATATTAATAAATAAGCGATGATGGCCTGAGGTTAACATATTAATGATACTAATAAATCAGTGATGATGACCTGAGGTCAACATATTAATGACATTAGTAAATCAGTGATGATGACCTGAGGTTAACAAATTATTGATATTAATAAATCAGCGATGATGACCTGAGGCTAACATATTAATGATATTAATAAATCAGTGATGATGACCTGAGGTTAGAGAATTTAAGTTAATTGTATTAATAAATCAGTGATGATGACCTGAGCATAACATATCAATAAATCAGTGATGATGACCTGAGGTTAACCCATTAATGACATTAATAAATCAGTGATGATGACCTGAGGTTAACAAATTAATGATATTAATAAATCAGCGATGATGACCTGAGGATAACATATTAATAAATCAGCGATGATGACCAGAGGTTAACATATTAATGATATTAATAAATCAGTGATGATGACCTGAAGTTAACATATTAATGATTTTAATAAATAAGCGATGATGGCCTGAGGTTAACATATTAATGATATTAAAAATCAGTGATGATGACCTGAGGTTAACAAATTAATGGCATTAATAAATAAGTGATGAAGACCTGAGGTTAACAAATTAATGATATTAATAAATCAGCGATGATGACCTGAGGTTAACATATTAATGCTTATAATGAATTAGCTTTGATGACTTGAGGTTAACATATTAATGATATAAAAAATTCAGCTATGATGACCTGAGGTTAACGTATTAATGACATTAATAAATCAGTGATGATGACCTGAAGTTAACAAATTAATGATTCTAATAAATCAGTGATGATGACCTGAGGTTAACATATTAATGACATTAATAAATCAGTGATGATGATCTGAAGTTAACAAATTATTGATATTAATAAATCAGCGATGATGACCTGACGCTAACTTATTAATGATATTATTAAATCAGCGATGATGACCTGAGGCTAACATATTAATGATATTAATAAATCAGTGATGATGACCTGAGGTTAGCGTATTTAAGTTAATTGTATTAATAAATCAGTGATGATGACCTGAGGATAACATATTAATAAATCAGTGATGATGACCTGAGGTTAACCTATTATTGACATTAGTAAATCAGTGATGATGACCTGAGGTTAACAAATTAATGATATTAATAAATCAGCGATGATGACCTGAGGATAACATATTAATAAATCAGCGACGATGACCAGAGGTTAACGTATTAATGAAATTAATAAATCAGTGATGATGACCTCAGGTTAACATATTAATGATATTAATAAATAAGTGATGATGGCCTGAGGTTAACATATTAATGATATTAATAAATCAGTGATGATGACCTGAGGTTAACATAATAATGACATTAATTAATCAGCGATGATGACCTGAGATTAACGTATTAATGATATTAATAAATCAGTGATGATGACCTCAGGTTAACATATTAATGATATTAATAAATCAGTGATGATGACCTCAGGTTAACATAATAATGATATTATTAAATCACTGATTATGACATGAGGTTAACATATTAATGATAATAATAAATCAGTGATGATGACCTGAGGTTAACCTATTAAGTTATTGATATCAATAAATCAGTGATGATGACCTGAGGTTAGCGTATTTAGGTTAATGGTATTAATAGATCTGTGATGATGACCTGAGGATAACATATTAATAAATCAGCGATGATGACCTGAAGTTAACGTATTAATGATATTAATAAATCAGTGATGATGACCTCAGGTTAACATATTAATGATATTAATAAATCAGTGATGATGACCTGAAGTTAACGTATTAATGATATTAATAAATCAGTGATGATGACCTCAGGTTAACATATTAATGATATTAATAAATCAGTGATGATGACCTGAGGTTAACATATTAATGACATTAATTTATCAGCGATGATGACCTGAGATTAATGTATTAATGATATTAATAAATCAGTGATGATGACCTCAGGTTAACATTTTAATGATATTAATAAATAAGCGATGATGGCCTGAGGTTAACATATTAATGATACTAATAAATCAGTGATGATGACCTGAGGTCAACATATTAATGACATTAGTAAATCAGTGATGATGACCTGAGGTTAACAAATTATTGATATTAATAAATCAGCGATGATGACCTGAGGCTAACATATTAATGATATTAATAAATCAGTGATGATGACCTGAGGTTAGAGAATTTAAGTTAATTGTATTAATAAATCAGTGATGATGACCTGAGCATAACATATCAATAAATCAGTGATGATGACCTGAGGTTAACCCATTAATGACATTAATAAATCAGTGATGATGACCTGAGGTTAACAAATTAATGATATTAATAAATCAGCGATGATGACCTGAGGATAACATATTAATAAATCAGCGATGATGACCAGAGGTTAACGTATTAATGATATTAATAAATCAGTGATGATGACCTGAAGTTAACATATTAATGATTTTAATAAATAAGCGATGATGGCCTGAGGTTAACATATTAATGATATTAAAAATCAGTGATGATGACCTGAGGTTAACAAATTAATGGCATTAATAAATAAGTGATGAAGACCTGAGGTTAACAAATTAATGATATTAATAAATCAGCGATGATGACCTGAGGTTAACATATTAATGCTTATAATGAATTAGCTTTGATGACTTGAGGTTAACATATTAATGATATTAACATATTAATGATATAAAAAATTCAGCTATGATGACCTGAGGTTAACGTATTAATGACATTAATAAATCAGTGATGATGACCTGAAGTTAACAAATTAATGATTCTAATAAATCAGTGATGATGACCTGAGGTTAACATATTAATGACATTAATAAATCAGTGATGATGATCTGAAGTTAACAAATTAATGATTCTAATAAATCAGTGATGATGACCTGAGGTTAACATATTAATGACATTAGTAAATCAGTGATGATGACCTGAGTTTAACAAATTAATGATATTAATAAATCAGCGATTATGACCTGAGGTTAACATATTAATGCTATTAATAAATCAGCTATGATGACCTAAGCTTAACGTATAATGAAATTAATAAATCAGTGATGATGACCTGAGGTTAACAAATTATTGATATTAATAAATCAGCGATGATGACCTGAGGCTAACTTATTAATGATATTATTAAATCAGCGATGATGACCTGAGGCTAACATATTAATGATATTAATAAATCAGTGATGATGACCTGAGGTTAACATATTAAGTTAATGATATTAATAAATCAGTGATGATGACCTGAGGTTAGCGTATTTAAGTTAATTGTATTAATAAATCAGTGATGATGACCTGAGGATAACATATTAATAAATCAGTGATGATGACCTGAGGTTAACCTATTAGTGACATTAATAAATCAGTGATGATGACCTGAGGTTAACAAATTAATGATGTTAATAAATCAGCGATGATGACCTGAGGATAACATATTAATAAATCAGCGATGATGACCAGAGGTTAACGTATTAATGAAATTAATAAATCAGTGATGATGACCTCAGGTTAACAAATTAATGATATTAATAAATAAGTGATGATGACCTGAGGTTAACATATTAATGACATTAATTAATCAGCGATGATGACCTGAGATTAACATATTAATGATATTAATAAATCAGTGATGATGACCTGAGGTCAACATATTAATGACATTAATAAATCAGTGATGATGACCTGAGGTTAACGTATTAAGTGAATGATATTAATAAATCAGTGATGATTACCTGAGGTTAACATATTAAGTTAATGATATTAATAAGTCAGCGATGATGACCTGAGGTTAGCTTATTTATGTTAATGGTATTAATAAATCAGTGATGATGACCTGAGGATAACATATACATAAATCAGCGATGATGACCTGAGGTTAACGTATTAATGAAATTAATAAATCAGTGATGATGACCTGAGGTTAAAATATTAATGATTTTAAAAATAAACGATGATGGCCTGAGGTTAACATATTAATGATATTAATAAATCAGTGATGATGACCTAAGGTCAACATATTATTGACATTAATAAATCGGCTATGATGACCTGAGGTTAACATATTAATGATATTAATAAATCAGTGATGATGACCTGAGGTTAGCGTATTTAAGTTAATAGTATCAATAAATCACTGACGATGACCTGAGGATAACATATTAATGAATCAGCAATGATGACCTGAGGTTAACGTATTAATGATAATAATAAATAAGGGATGATGACCTGAGGCTAACATATTATTGATAATCATAAATCAGTGATGATGACCAGAGGTTAACGTATTAATGATATTAATAAATAAGCGATGATGACCTGAGGTTAACATATTAATGATATTAATTGATCAGTGATGATGACCTGAGGTTAACGTATTAAGCTAATGATATTAATAAATCAGTGATGATGACCTGAGCACAACATATTAATAAATCAGCGATGATGACCTGAGGTTAAAGTAATGATTATAATAAATCAGCTATGATGACCTGAGGTTAACTTATTAATTATATAAATAAATCAGTGATAATGACCTGAGGTTAACGTATTACTGATATGAATAAATCAGTGTTGTTTACCTGAGGTTAACAAATTAATGATATTAATAAATCAGCGATGATGACCTGAGGTTAACATATTAATACTATTAATGAATCAGCTATGATGACCTGAGTTTAACATAATAATGATATTAAAAAATTAGAGATGATGGCCTGAGGTTAGTGTATTTAAGTTAATGGTATCAATAAATCAATGACGATGACCTGAGGATAACATATTCTTAAATCAGTGATGATGACCTGAGGTTAACGTATTAATGATATTAATAAATAAGCAATGATGGCCTTAGGTTAACATATTAATATTATTAATAAATCAGGGATGATGACCTGAGGTTAACGTATCAATGCTATTAATACATCAGTGATGACCTGAGGTTAATGTATTATTGATATTATTATATCAGTGACGATGGCCTGAGGTAAATATTAATGTTATGTAGTGATAAATCAGCAATGATGACCTAAGGTTAACATATTAACCTTAATGTTATTAATAAATCAGTGTTGACCTGAGGTTAACGTATTAATGATATTAATAAATCAGTGGTGATGATCTGAGGTTAACATATTAATGATATTAATAAATCAGCTATGATGACCTGAGGTTAACATATTAATGATATTAATAAATCAGCTATGATGACCTGAGGTTAACATCTTAATGATATTAATAAATCAGTGATGATGACCTGAGGTTATTGTATGACTGATATGAATAAATCAGTGATGATGACCTGAGGTTAACAAATTAATGATATTAATAAATTAGAGATGATGGCCTGAGGTTAGCGTATTTAAGTTAATGGTATCAATAAATCAATGACGATGACCTGTGGATAACATATTCTTAAATTAGCGATGATGACCTGAGGTTAACGTATTAATGATATTAATAAATAAGCAATGATGGCCTTAGGGTTACATATTAATATTATTAATAAATCAGCGATGATGACCTGAGGTTAACGTATTAATGATATTAATACATCAGTGATGACCTGAGGTTAATGTATTAATGATATTAATAAATCAGTGATGATGACCTGAGGTTAACAAATAATGATATTAGTAAATCAGCGATGATGACCTGAGGTTAACATATGAATGATATTAATAAATCTGTGATGTTGACCTGAGGTTAACATATTAATAAATCAGTGATGATGACCTAAGGTTAACATATGAATGATATTAATAAATCAGCGATGATGACCCGAGGTTAACATATTATTGATATTAATAAATCAGCGATGATAACCTGAGGTTAACATATTAATCAATCAGCGATGATGACCTGAGGTTAACATAATAACGTTAATGATATTAATAAATCAGCGATGATGAACTGAGGTTAACGTATTAATGATATTATTATATCAGTGACGATGGCCTAAGGTAAATATTAATGTTATGTAGTAATAAATTAGCAATGATGACCTGAGGTTAACATATTAATGATATTAATAAATCAGTGATGATGACCTGAGGTTAATGTATTAATGATATTAATAAATTAGCTATGATGACCTGAGGTTATGGTATTAATGATATTAATAAATCAGCGATGATGACCTGAGGTTAATGTATTAATGATATTAATAAATAAGTGATGATGACCTGAGGTAAATATTAATGTTATGTAGTTATATATTAAGCAATGATGGCCTGAGGTTAACATATTAATGATTTTAATAAATCAGTGATGATGACCTGAGGTTAATGTATTAATGATATTATTATATTAGTGACGATGGCTTGAGGTAAATATTAATGTTAGGTAGTTATATATTAAGCAATGATGGCCTGAGGTTAACATATTAATGATTTTAATAAATCAGTGATGATGACCTGAGGTTAATGTATTAATGATATTATTATATTAGTGATGATGACCTGAGGTAAATATTAATGTTATGTAGTTATATATTAAGCAATGATGACCTAAGGTTAACGTATTAATGATATTAATAAATCAGTGATGATGACCTGAGGTTAACGTATTAATGATATTAATAAATAAGCGATGATGACCTGAGGTTAACCTTTTAACCTTAATGATATAAATAAATCAGCGATGATGACCTGAGGTTAAAATATTAGTGATATTAATAAATCAGCAATGATGACCTGAGGTTAACATATTAACCTTAATGATAATAATAAATCAGTGATGACCTGAGGTTAACGTACTAATGATATTAATATATCAGTGATGATGACCTAAGGTTAACATATTAATATTATTAATAATTTAGTGACGATGACCTGAGGTAAATATTAATGTTATGTAGTGATACATTAGCAATGATGACCTGAGGTTAACATATTAATGATATTAATATATCAGCGATGATGACCTGAGGTTAACATATTAATGATATCAATAAATCAGTGATGATGACCTGATGTTAACATATTAATGAAATTAATAAATCAGCGATGATAATCAGAGGTTAACCTATTAATGATAATAATAAATCAGCAATGATGACCTGAGGTTAACATGTTTAACAGAATAAATGATCAGATTAAATCGCAAGTTGAATTTTACAGCGATTCACAGTACGTTATGTTAACGTCTCTAATAACCCACTGTCTTGTGTTTAAACTAGTGCTGTTTTGTTAGTGCTGTTTGTCGTTAAATGAAATTGACATAATACATGCTAAAAACAGAACTATTAGGAAAAAATACGGTCACTAAATTATCAAGAGGCCAATTTTAATCACGTTTAATAGCTAGATTAAAATATTTAAAACATTATTGTTAGCTTGTTGTAATTGAAGCCAGAAAGTAAATAGCAGTAACGGTAGAGCAGCAACCCAATCTAACATTAGGTAACTAGGGACTAATTAGGCTAACTCAATGCAAATAAAAGTTAAATGTTGCTCGTTCGCTAAATGTTAAGGGCAAATCCATAAACACATATTAATTTTACGATCATTACTGCTTCTGTAAACTCATAGAAGAAAACCGGTGACCTTACCTTTTCACTTGTCCTCTTCACTGGTGAAAATGGCAGGTGCGTGTGCCTGTGTGCGTGTGTGCGTGTGTGTGCGCGTGCGCGCGTATGTGTGTGTTTTTTTTTTTTTTTTGAATTTGCGTTTTGGCTGACTCTGTAGAGCGCACATAATGATGACGTAATAAGTTTTGATTGGCTGATAGAGTTGTTGTCCCTGGGTCATCATAAATTATGTAGGTCTCAGGACAACTAGCACTTGAGAGGGGGGCCAAGATGGCGGAGAGATAGGAGGTGTTGCTGAAGTCTCGTCAGGAAAGCTTGAGGTTGGAGCATAAAACAACCAGTAAAGCACAAATTATTATTTATGGATAAAGATATAAACAAGACTGTTATTTAAGTTTTCACTTCGAGTTGAGTTTATGGGCAGAAGGAAAAACAAGCAAGCACAAGTTGCTACCGTGTCGTCTGAGTGAAGGATGGATCCTGATCAAAGCGAATGTACCCTGAAGCCTGCTCTTCCGGAGGATGAACAAGATTTAGTGACAGGGGGAAAATCAACGAACGAATGGTCAGCCCAAAATGAGCGATGTCCTGGCAACTCCATTGCCCGACACCCCTATAAAACCCAGTTCAAAAAAGTCAAAACGTGAACGCATGGATAGTGACAACACATCCGCTGCAATTCTGGCTGCCATTCAAGATCTTGCTGGTAAATATGACAAGATGTTTGAAAAAATTGCGCCAATTGACCAAACAACTGCCTTTACTGCAAAGCAGATTGAAAACTTGTCCTCGACCGTGCATTAACTTGTAGCTGAAGTGTCCACTCACAAGGAAGCCCTTCAGGTTGTGAACACAAGATTCTCGAGCTAAAACAGGTGAACGCAACGTTAAAAGAAGAAGTTGGAGTGTACAAACGGTACAGTTGGAGGTGGACACTGAAACTACACGGGGTACAAGAGAAAGCAGGAGAGGATGTTCGTAGGGTTGTGATCAATATCCTGAGCAAGGTGGTACCTGGTATCAGTGACAGAATAGAGGATGCAGTGGATATCGCCCATCGTCTCGGTTTGCAGAGAAAAGATGGTTCATGGAGATCCATAATTATTTTGTTTGCTCTTCGTCGCTTCCGAGATATTGTGTGGCAGTCGGCTAGAGGATGTAAATTTCTGCGTGATAACAAGCTGCGATTCAGAGGCATTGTGCCCAGAAGACAGAGTGGCAAGAGAGAAACTTTGGCCCTTGATCAAGAAGGCTAGAGAAGATGGAAAGAAGGCTTCCTTTCGTGGATCTTTTGCTCTAATTGACGAGAAGAGATATGACTATGCCGATGTTAAGTGGGAAAATACATGGGTAATTCTGCGTATTTTTCCTGCGATCAGCTTGTAGCTGAACAATAGAGGCGGTTCATATTTAGCCAGAGTTTGACTTTTCAAAGGATCTAATTCCTAGTGTGAACTATTTAATTAAAAGTTATGTTAAATGCTTGCTGTGACTGATATGCCAAGATTAAAAACGTTAATTTAGCTTAAAATTAAACTTCTGACATTTGTTTTGGCTCTGTCTAGACTATCTTTATAAAAAATTATATAAAGATCTTTAATTTTGTTGTATTAAAGATGACTATGACTAAGTCGGTTGTTGTTCCTCCCCTTGAGGTAAGGTTTCTACAGTTTCTTCCATCGTTGGTATATACATTTATTCCTTGTTTATTCATTATGGATTTCAAATTTAATTCATTTTCTGTTATATATTTGGATGTTAGAGGTATGCGAGATATGGTAAAGAGGAAAGCAATTTTTTTATTTTGTAAAAGCTGCGAAACTGATTTAATATTTCTCCAAGAAACACATTCTTGTGAGTCTGACGTAAAATTCTGGAAGAATCAATGGGGGAATTTAATTTATTGTAGCCATGGCTCCAATCACTCAGCTGGAGTTTCAATCCTTTTGCATAAATTTAAGGGTCAGGTTCTTGAGACAGCAATCTCTAACGAAGGTAGATAGATAATTATGGCACTAAAGCAATATAACTCTATATTTGTTATTTGTAACTTATATGGATATAACTCTCTTTCTGCTAACAAAATATAATTTTTTCATATTACTCAAAAAATAATTGAAATGCAAATTAAATACCCAGATTCTTTCCTAATTTTAGGCGGTGATTTTAATGAATGTTTGGATAACACATTGGACAGATTTCCTCATACAAGCAATGAAGCTCTTCATGTAAACTCTAATAACATCTTATCAATATGTTCTTCCCTCTCTCTCACAGATCCTTGGTGCTTTTTTCACCCTGACACACAAGACTTTATTTGGTCAAATAATAATTTGTCTTTAAAGTCTAGAATTGATTTCTTTTTATTATCCTCATCAGCCTTACAATTTGTTAAAGACGTAACTCATTCGTTTGCACCCCTCACTGATCACAATCAAATAATATTAAAATTAGTTTGTCATAAGGAGAATCCAAAGTTACGTGGTTATTGGAAATTTAATAATTGTCTATTAAAGGATGATGTTTTTAAAAACATTACAAAGGATTTAATTAAGAATATATTTTTAGATAAAATGCTAATTGGGAACAAGAATAAATGGGAATTGTTTTAAGTACAGGATCAGACAGATGGCAATAAAAAGAAGTAAAGAATTAAAAAGTTTAAAAAATTTAAAAATAACAGAACAGTTTAATAGAATAAATACATTACTAACAGGTAATTTGGCTCAAGAAGAAAAAAATAGAATTAAGGGAACTGCATCTACAAATTAATCAAGCCTATCTAGATATTGCAAGAGGTGCCTTTGTTAGGTCCAGGGCTAAATGGCTGGAGGAGGGAGAGGCAAACTCTAGCTATTTTTTTGCATTAGAAAAAAGGAACTGTAAAATAAATTCTTTGACTTCTCTCAATATCAGTGGTGTCAAATGCACTGCATCCCAAATTAATATCTAACTTTGTTACAGATTTTTACCAAAATATTTACACTTCTGCTTTTATCAAACACTGTAGTGATCATTTTGTAAATAAAATTAAAACTTTCGTTTCGGCTATTGATCCTGAGTTCAAAACCTTTTGTGATTCCAGTTTGACCTTAGAGGAAATTCAAGTAGCTCTTCATTCCATGAAGAAAGGCAAATCCCCGGGCAATGATGGATTAACCGTTGAGTTTTATATGCACTTTTGGGAATTAATTAAAGAGCCATTGCTTTATATGTATAATGAATGCATTGATCTAAAGGACAGGACAACATCAATGAAACAACCCAGCAAGCATTTTTTAATCTAAAAGACGTCTATTAGACGTCTAAACATAGCCCAGACGTCTAGGCTAAATCACGGCTAAATTTGGGCTGTCAGTGAAAATCTAATAGACGTCTAAGCATAGCCCAAGTTTAGACGGCTACATATATACGTCTATTAGATGGTGAAATTTGGTCTAGGCTAAATCACGGCTAAATTTGGGCTGTCAGTGAAAATCTAATAGACGTCTAAGCATAGCCCAAGTTTAGATGGCTACATATATACGTCTATTAGACAGTGAAATTTGGTCTTGGCTAAATCACGGCTAAATTTGGGCTGTCAGTGAAAATCTATTAGACGTCTAACCATAGCCCAAGATTAGACTAGACGTGATTTAGATGCCTTTTCAACGGTTACATATATACGTCTAAAAGCCGGTGAATTTTGGTCTAGGCTAAATAATGGTTAAATTTGGGCTGGCAGTGAAAATCTAATAGACGTCTAAGTACAGCCCAAGCATAAACAATTCATCAAAATTTCAGCTAATGAATGATTATGTTTGTACATTTAATAAACAACAAAAATACAAATAAACATATCAACATTTATGATCAACAGGTTCTCAAAATGCAATCCATTCAAACTAATTAAACAAAGCTTTTATTAATGAAAGCAACATTAACAATATTAAAAACATTAAACAATACAAAATAAATATATATAAAAATGTCAAAGTTATGACAAAACAAATAAGATAAAAACTATTTTTTTTTCTTGTTGAACACAGAAGATAATTTAAAGAAAGCTGAAAACCTGTAAAGAACATACCATGGAAGTACATGTTATATACCAATGGTTACAGGTATTCAGCTTTCTTCAAAATATCTTGTTCAACAGAATAAAGAAACTCAAAGGCTGTTATTTTTGCTTTATATGCACTCAAAATTATTCTTGTAGCTTAAAAACATTCTGATTAAACAACTGAAAGCATGTGGTCTGTTTTGAGGATGTTTTAGGTTTTTATCTGGACTTTAAACAAGTTGGGACCATTGCTGTCTATAGAGAATGAGAGCTCTCAGATTTCACCTGAAGTATCTTAATTTGTACTTCGAAGACAAATCCATGTTTGGTACGACACGGATAATTAAACATTTTCATTTCTGGTTAAAAAAAATCCCTTTAAGTGTACATGAACCCAAAAAGTCCATCCAATCTATATGTGACACTCAGCAGGTTCTGCAAAACTTCTACACCAACATCTGTAGGTCTGTCCCCAGGACCAGCATCCTCAGCCCAAATGATAAAGATCTCCACTGTTGTGTGTGCATTGAGGTTCAGCCACTTTCAGTCCTGCAGAAAAAGGAGAGAAAATACTGAGATGTGTTGCAAACACAGTCCTGTGACTGCGAGTTTTACCAATACATTTATGAAAGGAAGATGGAAGACACACTTACCACATATTCTTTTACAAGTCTTCATTGAGGTAGATGCACAGACTCTTCAAATGCGGTAGGTCTTCAGGACACAATCACGCTTGATGGTTACGTATTAAAACTAGAAGAAAAAAAATATCTATTAAAATAAAAAATAATTAGCCACAGGTTTACAGCTTAAAGCTTATTACTTATTTACACACTTAAATTCAATTATTTATTCACTTATTTTAACTATTTTAGTATCAATGTGTTATATTCAATGTTTCTTTCTGTCAACAGCAGTTATATGGATAATGCATAAATATTGTTTAATATTCATTCTGTGTGTTTGATGTGACTCGAAAGCTTCATCCAGCTTGGGAATGCACATGGGCAATCTGCATATAGACAGGGAAACCAGCAAATGTGGTCATAGTGTAAATGTTTTAGTCTAAAGTGTTTAAGCAACTCATACCTGCTAGACTGCTCATTTTACACAGCCACACTCAAATATCTGCGGAGGAAAATCAAATAATTACGAATATTAGAGAAGCATTATAATAATAACTATCAGCTTACTTTATACTAGATTTTACTGTGACAAATCAAAATACAGTTACTCATATTACTAAATGACATTTCCATAACATAGTAAAGTTTATTTATAAAATATAAATCAATAAAAAATCTGAAATTAACTTCACTAGATTTTCTAAAAACAGAATTAACTTGGTACTTGTGTTTAAAAGTCTCTTGTTATGAAATCACAAGCAAACATGATTTAAAAGTCAGAACTGCAGAAGTTTCATCTCATGACTGACTTTTTTATTTGACTTCATGAGGCAATTTAATTAAGACGACTCGCAATGTAGACAATAAATGCTCTTAATCACCGAACTTTGCTTAATAAGGGTTTAATTTTGCGTGTTTAAAATGTTGTAACTCTCCCTCACACCGTTTTTGTTTGTCTAAGATTTTTGGAATAAAGAGTGCCTGTCCATTGATATTAGCGTAATACTATATTAAAACTCGCACATATAATAAAAAACATTACTAAACAACATGATATTAAAGTAGATTACACTTACCTTGCAGGCCACTCGCGCTCGCAATCTAACGCGCTACAATTTTCAAACCACAACAGCTTCTTCCTCTTGATTTGTTGGTCCATTTCAGCTGAGCCGACTCGACAAATGTGCAATACCGCCATCTATCGCGTGGAGTACGGAACTGCATTGATTTTTCTTAACTGATTAGATCTGGCTTGTTTTACCGTAAGATACATGTAATGTTATTAATAAGATATATTATACCATATTCATTTTTAATTAAAAATAAAAAGGCAGTAATTCTGCAATGAATTTTTTATGTCAATTTTGCGAGGTGGGTAAAGCCCATCTAATTCAAAGCTAAATTATGGCTACAAATAGAACATGTCACGAAATTACACCTTAACACTTACTGATAATGCGTGCGTGATGCACGCATTGCACGGCCAAATACAGTGAATCAGTTTAGGCTATCAGTGGGCTATAAATAGCCGGCCGGATGACGAGCTAATTCAAGGCTACGCTCAGACTATGAAAATAGCATATATTTTTAAAAGCCCAAACACCCTATATGCGATTGACTTTCCTTACTTGAAGGAATATCATACATATCACAAGGTATTTTGCCAAAAAAAAGACAGGTAAGCAAATTTAAGGTTTTTTGGCTAGAGATGGGTTACACATAGCCAGACTAGATTGAGTCTATACTTCACCGAGAAACTGAAACTACGTCTATTACTTGCAGGAACCTCATAAACGTTATTGACTTTTATTACATGATGGAATATCATACATATCATAAGCTTTATTTAGCAAAAAACAACATACAACTAAATTTAAGGTTATTCGGGCTAAAATTGGGTTACACGTAGCCGGGCTAGATCTGGTCTATACTTCACCTAGCCGGTGAAATGACAGCTATCCCAGCAAGCAATAGCCGTCATTTCACCGGCTAGGTGAAGTATAGACCAGATCTAGCCCGGCTACGTGTAACCCAATTTTAGCCCGAATAACCTTAAATTTGGTTGCATGTTGTTTTTTTGCTAAATAAAGCTTATATATGTTTGATACTCCATCATGTAAGAAAAGTCAATAACGTTTATGAGGTTCCTGCAAGTAATAGACGTAGTTTCAGTTTCTCGGTGAAGTATAGACCCAATCTAGTCCGGCTATGTGTAACCCATCTCTAGCCCAAAAAAACTTAAATTTGATTACCTGTCTTTTTTTGGCAAAATACCTTGTGATATGTATGATATTCCTTCAAGTAAGGAAAGTCAATCGCATATAGGCTGTTTGGGCTTTTAAATATATATGCTATTTTCATAGTCTGAGCGCAGCCTTGAATTAGCTCGTCGTCCGGACGGCTATTTATAGCCCACTGATAGCCTAAACTGATTCACTGTATTTGGCCGTGCAGCGCGTGCATCACGCACGCATTATCAGTAAGTGTTAAGGTGTAATTTCGTGACATGTTCTATTTGTAGCCATAATTTAGCTTTGAATTAGATGTTCTTTACCCACCTCGCAAAATTGACATAAAAATTTATTGCAGACTTACTGCCTTTTTATTTATAATTAAAAACGAATATGGCATAATATATCTTATTTTATAATATATTACATATATCTTACGGTAAAACAAACCAGATCTAATCAGTTAAGAAAAATCAATGCAGTTCTGTACTCCACACGATAGTTGGCGGTATTGCACATTTGTCGAGTCGGCTCGGCTGAAATGGACCAACAAATCAAGAGGAAGAAGCTGTTGTGGTTTGAAAATTTGTAGCGCTTAGGATTGCGAGCGCGAGTGGCCTGCAAGGTAAGTGTAATCTGCTTTAATATCATGTTGTTTAGCAATGCTTTTTATTATATGTGCGAGTTTTATTATAGTATCACGCTAATATCAATGGACAGGCACCATTTATTCCAAAAATCTTAGACAAACAAAAACGGTGTGAGGGAGTGTTACAACATTTTAAAGACGCAAAATTAAACACTTATTAAGCAAAGTTTGGTGATTAAGAGCATTTATTGTGTATAATGCGAGTCATCTTAATTAGATTGCCTCATGAAGTCAAATAAAAAAATCAGTCATGAGATGAAACTTCTGCAGTTCTGACTTTTAAATCATGTTTGCTTGTGATTTCATAACAAGAGACTTTTAAACACAAACACCAAGTTAATTCTGTTTTTAGAAAATCTATTCAAGTTAATTTCTGATTTTTTATTGATTTATATTTTATAAATAAACTTTACTATGTTATGGAAAATGTAATTTTTTTGTAATATGAGTAACTGTATTTTGACTTGTCACTGTAAAATCTAGTATAAAGTAAGCTGATTACTATGAAGTTATTATTATTGTTATTATTATTATTATTATTATTATAATGCTTCTCTAATATTTGTAATTATTTGTTTTTTTTCCTCCACAGATATTTGAGTGTGTCCATGTAAAATGAGCAGTCTAGCAGGTATGAGTTGCTTAAACACTTTAGATTAAAACATTTACACTATGACCACATTTGCTGGTTTCCCTGTCCATATGCAGATTGCCCATGTACAGTAACAAGCTGGATGAAGCTTTCGAGTCACATCAAAGACACAGAATGAATATTAAACAATATTTATGCATTATCCATATAACTGCTGTTGACAAAGAAACATTGAATATAACACATTGATACTAAAATAGTTAAAATAAGTGAATAAATAACTGAATTTAAATGTGTAAATAAGTAATCAGCTTTAAGCTGTAAACCTGTGACTAATTATTTTTTATGTTAATAGATGTTTTTTTTCTTCTAGTTTTAATACGTTACCATCAAGTGTGATTGTGTCCTGAAGACCTACCTCATTTGAAGAGTGTGTGCATCTACCTCAATGAAGACTTAAAGGAATATGTGGTGAGTGTGTCAACCCACCCTCCTTTCAAAAATGTATTTGTAAAACTCACAGTCACAGGACTGAGTTTGGAACACATCTCAGTATTTTCTCTCCTTTTTCTGCAGGACTGAAAGTGGCAGAATCTCATCGCACACACAACAGTGGAGATCTTTATCATTTTGGCTGAGGATGCTGGTCCTGGGGACAGACCTACAGATGTTAGTGTAGAAGTTTTGAACCTGCTGAGTGTCACATATAGATTGGATGGACTTTTTGGGTTCATGTACACTTAAAGGGTTTTTTTTAACCAGAACTGAAAACGTTTAATTATCCGTGTCGTACCAAACATTGATTTGTCTTCGAAGTACAAATTAAGATACTTAAGGTGAAATCTGAGAGCTCTCATTCTCTATAGACAGCAATGGTCCCAACTTGTTTAAAGTCCAGATAAAACCTAAAACATCCTCAAAACAGACCACATGCTTTCAGTTGTTCAATCAGAATATTTTTAAGCTACAAGAATAATTTGGAGTGCATATAAAGCAAAAATAACAGCCTTTGAGTTTCTTTATTCTGTTGAACAAGATATTTTGAAGAAAGCTGAATACCTGTAACCATTGGTGTATAAACTGTACTTCCATGGTATGTTTTTTACAGGTTTTCAGCTTTCTTTAAAATATCTTCTGTGGAAAAAAGGAAAAAAGTCTTAGTTTTTATCTTATTTGTTTTGTCATAACTTTGATATATATGTATTTATTTATTTATTTATTTTGTATTGTTTAATGTTTTTAATATTGTTAATGTTGCTTTTATTAATAAAAGCTTTGTTTAATTAGTTTGAATGAATTGCATTTTTGAAAACCTGTTGATCAAATGTTGATATGTATATGTGTATTTGTGTTGTTTATTAAATGTATAAACATAATCATTCATTAGCTGAAATTTTGATGACTTGTTTATGCTTGGGCTGTACTTGGACATCTATTAGATTTTCACTGACAGCCCAAATTTAACCATTATTTAGCCTAGACCAAAATTCACCGGCTTTTAGACGTATATATGTAGCCGTTGAAAAGGCGTCTAAATCACGTCTAGTCTAATCTTGGGCTATGGTTAGACGTCTATTAGATTTTCACTGACAGCCCAAATTTAGCCGTGATTTAGCCTAGACCAAATTTCACCGTCTAATAGACGTATATATGTAGCCGTCTAAACTTGGGCTATGGTTAGACGTCTATTAGATTTTCACTGACAGCCCAAATTTAGCCGTGATTTAGCCTAGACCAAATTTCACCGTCTAATAGACGTATATATGTAGCCGTCTAAATTTGGGCTATGTCATGGATTGGTCAGGCTCTCACGACCCCCACTCACGAAGATCACCATCACCTGACTTCTAATGAGCACACAGCTGCATCACATTCACGAGCACCAGATAAAAGCACAGCACTCCAGTCGCTCATTGTCCGGGCTCGTCTCGACGAAAGCGGACAACTGAGCGACCACTCAGCGTAGTCATCCTCAGCTAAAACAAACGATTTACTTACCTGTTCTCTTTGTATTCCTCCTAGTCTTCCTGGTCCTCCCGAATCGTCCTGTCTTCCAGTCCTTCCAAGTCTGTGTCATCCTCTGTCAGCTGTATCTGGTGTGTGCTGTCCATCCTCGTGTATTCCTGTTACCCAGCCACGGAGGAAAAGACCCCAACATCATTCCTGATCCTCCTGGCTATCCTTCATGTGCTCCTTGTTGTCATTTAATAAACACCCTAACGTTTCCTTACCTCTGTCTCCTGTCCGCTTCATAACAGAAGCCCGGACCCATAACGACGACAACATGAGCACCCCCGATCACCTTCAAGAGCTGGTGGACCAGTTGAAGCGGATTCTACAGCCACCAGCTCCACTTTCCAACGCACCACCAGCACCGAGCACTTCCGCCTCCACAGTTTCTTCTTCGGCCCTTCCTTCCAGTCCCATGGCCCGACCAGCGCCCTACTCAGGCGGAGCGGGGGAGTGCAATGGTTTTCTGTTACAATGTTCCCTCATATTCGAAATGCAACCTTCTCTATATCCCACAGATAAGTCGAAGATCGCCTACATCGTATCTCTACTCTCTGGACCTGCACTTAAATGGGCTGAGACGATCTGGAACCAAGCCGGGCCGGTCATGAATTCCATCACTACCTTCACGGAGTATTTCAAAGAGGTGTTTGGACGTTCTGATGGGGAAGTAGCCGCTGGAGAGCAGCTGTATCATCTAAAGCAAGGTACTCTATCTACACAGGAATATGCTCTCCGGTTTCGCACTCTAGCAGCTGCAAGTGGATGGAATGAGAGATCGTTGTTGACCACGTACCGGCTCGGCTTGGAACCCACTCTCCGAATCCAACTGGCCACATTAGATGATACAATGGGTCTGGAGAGATTCATCCAACATTCTCTCCGATGTTCCGATCGTCTCCGTTCCTATCAACAGGACACCATCACCCCCTCGTCTGCACTCCTCCAATCGCCTGAGTCAACAGCCTCTCCAGAACCAGAACCCATGATAATAGAGTCTGGAAGACTGACATCAGCGGAACGACAGAGGAGGCTGACCCGGGGTCTGTGTCTATACTGCGGTGTCAGTGGACACACCCGTATGGAGTGTCCCCTTCGTCCCATTCGGACTTCAGTGAGTGTATTCAGTACGAATATTGAACAATGTAAACCACTTACTACCACCGTACAAATAACTACTGCCTCTATTTCTCTCCTTGTCACAGCCCTCATCGACTCCGGGTCAGCAGGGAACTTCATCTCCCAATCCCTCTGTCGTCAACTCCACCTCCGTACTGAGGCGTCCTCGCATATATACCAGATACAACCGATAACCCAGTGCACTCGATCTTCGACCCGTATCCATCGACAATGCGAAGACATCCTTCTTCAAGTGGGGTTGTTACATCAAGAGAGGATTCAATTTCTGGTTCTGGTGGGTGCAAATATGGACATCATTCTAGGGCGCCCGTGGCTGGTGAAGCACGATCCCATCATCTCTTGGGGCACAGGAGAGATAAAGAAATGGGGATCTGGATGTACACCTGCCTGTTTTCCAAATCTCCCTCTTCAAGGTCGGAACCCCATTTCTTTGTTTGCAACATCGGTCGAGAGCCCTCCTGAGAAGCAGTCTATCCACATTCCTAAGGAGTACAGCTCCTTTCATGATGTCTTCTGCCCCAAGAGAGCTTCCCAGCTACCGCCGCATCGGCCATGGGACTGCGCGATCGACCTAGTTCCAGATGCCCAGTTGCCAAGAGGTAGGATCTACCCGCTCTCGCTTCCAGAGAATCAGGCAATGGAAGATTACATAAGGGAAGCTCTGAGTCAGGGGTACATACGTCACTCAAAATCACCAGCCGCCTCAAGCTTCTTCTTTGTGGCCAAGAAGGACGGAGGGCTGCGTCCATGCATCGACTACAGGGTCCTAAATAACGGTACAGTAAAATACCGATATCCCCTTCCTCTGGTACCAGCCGCTTTGGAACAGCTCCGAGAAGCTAAAGTCTTCACTAAATTGGACCTCCGCAGCGCGTATAATCTGATAAGAATACGTGAGGGGGACCAATGGAAGACAGCATTCGTGACCCCTACTGGCCACTATGAATATGAGGTCATGCCTTACGGTCTGGTCAACGCCCCCTCCGTATTCCAAAACTTCATTCATGAAGTCCTCCGGGAGTTTCTTCACCACTGTGTAATAGTGTACATAGATGACATCCTCATTTACTCCCGGAGTGAGGCCGAACATCGCCAACACGTTGCGGAGGTCCTACACACATTGAGAGAACATCACCTCTACCTCAAAGCGGAGAAATGCTCATTCCACCAGAAGTCGATTCATTTCTTGGGATACATCATTGACCAAACCGGTATACGTATGGATGGGAAGAAAATTGAGGCTGTTCTATCCTGGTCAGAACCCACTTCCATTAAGGAGCTCCAGAGGTTTCTTGGGTTTGCTAACTTTTATAGACGGTTTATCAAGGACTACAGCAGGATTACATCACCTCTCACTAATCTCCTCAAGGGTAAACCCAAAGGACTGGAGTGGACCAAAGAAGCAGCCGCAGCCTTCCGCCTTCTTAAGAAGGAGTTCACAAGGGCCCCACTCCTGACTCATCCTGACCCAAATCTTCCTTTCGTGGTGGAAGTGGACGCATCCACCACCGGCGTCGGGGCAGTATTATCTCAACATCATGATACACCGCCCCGACTGCATCCCTGTGCCTATTTCTCTCGGAAGTTGAGCCCGGCGGAGCAGAATTACAGCATAGGAGACAGGGAGCTTCTAGCAATCAAGCTAGCCTTGGAGGAGTGGCGTCACTGGTTGGAGGGAGCCAAACATCCGTTCCAGGTGATCACAGATCACAAAAACCTCCAATACATCAAAGAGGCCAAGAGACTATGTCCACGTCAAGCCAGATGGTCACTTTTCTTCTCACGTTTTGATTTCTCCATTTCCTATCGTCCAGGACCCAAGAATCTAAGAGCAGACGCTCTCTCTCGTTTACACGAGCATCACGATCATGAAGAACTCCCAACGAAGATTCTTCCCGAACACATCTCCATTTGTCCGATCACCTGGAACGCTCCTCCAGTCGTTGCCACTCCGGAAGCCCCTGCTCCGCCGGGATGCCCTCCTCATCGGCAGTTCATACCACCTGAACACCGGGTAGATCTGATCCACTCCTTACATACCTCGCTAGGCACTGGACATCCAGGGATCAACAATACTCTCTCGCTAGTATCCCAACGATTCTGGTGGCCAAACATGGCAAGGGATGTGAGGCAATATGTTCAGGGCTGTAAGGACTGTGCCCAATCCAAGAGCCCACGTCATCTACCCGCTGGAAAGCTCCATCCCTTGCCGATTCCGAACCGTCCCTGGTCACACCTAGGAGTGGACTTTATCACTGACCTCCCTTCGTCAGAAGGTAATACCTGTATTCTAGTCATAGTAGATAGATTCTCAAAGTTTGTCAAACTAATCCCTCTGAAAGGTCTTCCCACAGCCTTTGAAACTGCCGACAATATCTTTAATCAAGTCTTCAGGTCATTTGGTATTCCAGAAGATATTGTGTCGGACAGAGGTCCACAGTTCATCTCACGTCTATGGAAAGCCTTCTTCAAGCTCCTAGGTGTGGCCGTCAGCCTCTCTTCTGGATATCATCCCCAAACCAACGGGCAGACAGAGAGGAAGATTCAGGAGGTGGGACGGTTCCTGAGGACCTTCTGCAGTGGTCACCAGAACTCCTGGAGCCAGTATTTGGGCTGGGCAGAATATGCCCAAAATTCACTGCGGCAACCCTCCACCGGACTCACGCCATTCCAGTGCGTCCTGGGCTTCCAACCACCGCTCTTTCCCTGGGATGGCGAACCATCTGATGTCCCCGCAGTGGATCACTGGTTCCGGGAGAGCGAGAGAGTCTGGGACGAGGCTCATCAACATCTGCAGAGGGCAGTCCGTCGAAGCAAGGTAACCGCCGATAGGAGAAGGTCTGAAGAACCCAGATACACACCCGGACAAAAGGTGTGGCTATCCACCCGGGACATACGCATGCGACTGCCCTCTCGCAAGTTAAGTCCCCGATTTGTTGGTCCCTTCACCATCGTGGAACAGGTTAACCCCGTCACCTACAAACTACAATTACCCTCTCACTACCGTATTCACCCTACATTCCACGTATCACTCCTGAAACCCTATCACGATCCTGTTCTTCCCTCCACAGAGCCTGACCACGAAGAGGAACCCCCTCCTCCACTGCTCCTAGAAGAAGGAGCCGTCTACGCAGTGAAGGAGATCTTGCGTTCCCGACGTCGTGGTGGCCAGTTGGAGTACCTGGTGGACTGGGAAGGGTACGGCCCCGAAGAAAGGACATGGGTTCCCAGAGCTGATATTCTCGATCCTAGTCTCATGGTGGAGTTTCATGAGAGCCACCCTGAGTTCCCAGCGCCTAGAGGCAGAGGGAGACCACCACGGCGTCGGAGGTGTCGGCCCTCAGGAGCGGGCCCTGGGGAGGGGGGTACTGTCATGGATTGGTCAGGCTCTCACGACCCCCACTCACGAAGATCACCATCACCTGACTTCTAATGAGCACACAGCTGCATCACATTCACGAGCACCAGATAAAAGCACAGCACTCCAGTCGCTCATTGTCCGGGCTCGTCTCGACGAAAGCGGACAACTGAGCGACCACTCAGCGTAGTCATCCTCAGCTAAAACAAACGATTTACTTACCTGTTCTCTTTGTATTCCTCCTAGTCTTCCTGGTCCTCCCGAATCGTCCTGTCTTCCAGTCCTTCCAAGTCTGTGTCATCCTCTGTCAGCTGTATCTGGTGTGTGCTGTCCATCCTCGTGTATTCCTGTTACCCAGCCACGGAGGAAAAGACCCCAACATCATTCCTGATCCTCCTGGCTATCCTTCATGTGCTCCTTGTTGTCATTTAATAAACACCCTAACGTTTCCTTACCTCTGTCTCCTGTCCGCTTCATAACAGGCTATGCTTAGACGTCTATTAGATTTTCACTGACAGCCCAAATTTAGCCGTGATTTAGCCTAGACGTCTAGGCTATGTTTAGACGTCTAATAGACGTCTATTAGACCAAAAAATGCTTGCTGGGATTGCTTGCTGGGAAGGTGTTATCTGCCTTATTCTCAAACCGGACAAGGACACCAATTTAATAGATAATTGGCATCCAATCACACTTCTCACTGTTGATTATAAAATTTTAGCCTTGATATTTGCTAACAGATTAAAAATGAAAATTAATCAGCTGGTTGCTGAGACACAGTCTGGATTTGTAAAAGGTAGACATATCAGTAATATTATAAGACTTTTTTTTGACCTTTTGGATTATGCAGATTTTATACATTCTAAAGCTATGATTCTTTTCTTTGACTTTTATAAAGCATTTGACACACTTGAACACGGATTTCTTTTGCAGACCCTAAAATTATTTGGTTTTGGTGACTTTTTTGTCAATGCTATTGAAATGTTTTATAGAGATATTAGTAGTTCTGTTTTAATTAGCTTCAACACCTCTAAAAGATTTTCTATTAACCGCGGTGTGAGACAGGGCTGCCCTATCTCGCCTTTTTTATTTATTTTAGTAACAGAATTGCTATCGCTAAATATTATGAACAAACGTAACTTAGAAGGAATATCGATTTTTGATAGAGAAATTAAAATCTCCCAGTTGGCCGATGACACTGCCTTATTTTTAAAAGATAAATGTCAGTTGTCCAAGGCTGTAAGTATAATTGAAGAATTTTCATGTGCTTCTGGACTGAAATTGAATATGTCCAAATGTGAAATTATGTTGGTTCATGAAACTAATAACTCCTCATTAAATGATATTTTAGTAAAAGAGACTTTAAAGTATCTGGGTATTTATTTAACAAAAAATTTAGCCGCTAGACAACAGCTTAACTTTTCTGGTACTTTTCAGGACTTAAAAAAAACTCATAGCATTTTAATCTTTGGCTCCAAAGAGACCTTTCCCTTTAAGAGAGGGTTCTTTTGACCAAAGCAGAAGGTTTATCTCGTTTGGTATACCCTTCACTTTCTCTCTCTGTTAATATCCCTACTGCTAAAGAAATTAACAAAATATTTTTAAACTTTATTTGGAAAAATAAATCCCATAAACTTAAGAAATCTATTCTAGCAATTAGTCGAAAAGAGGGTGGACTTAAAGTGTTAGACTTTGAGGACATAGTAAACACGTTTAGAATAAATTGGATTTAAAGATGCTTAAAAGACCCTAACTCTACATGGTTTTTTATTCCAAATTCTATTTTCACAAAAATTGGAGGTTTTCCTTTTGTTTTAAAATGTAATTATCTACCTAATAAATTGCGAATTGCACTGTCAAAATTTCACCAGCAGGTTCTTCTTTCTTGGAAATTGTGTTATTCTCACAATTTCTCACCACATAAATGCATTTTATGGAACAACTCTGATATTAGAATTAAAAATAAATCTATTTTTCTATCCACGTGGTTTAACAGAAATATAATTGGTATTCTCTCAGTTTTTGATAAGTCTGGCAACTTCTTGTCTTATGAACAATATATGTCTAATAATAATTTTCCATTATCTTTTAAAAAATGTAATGCTGTGCAAAAAGCAGTTCCTTTAGGCCCAATTCAACTTAGAAAATCTCACCTAATTTTTAATGAAAATGTTATTAAAGAAATAGAGCTGATCTTAAATGGAATTAGTCTATTTGATAAAAAATGAAATAATAAATTAACAAATTTTTCAAAATAAAAAGTATAACATTCCTAAGGGCAAATTTTACTGGGCATCCTTCATTGACATAATAGACTGGAAAAAAGCCTGGCTATTATCTCATAAGTACTGCATTCCCAATAAAACAAAAGAGGTTCATTTTAAAATTCTTCATAAAATATATCCAGTAAATAGTACTTTGGCAAAGTATTTGGAGGTTGATAGTTCATGCACATTTTGTAGAACTGAAGACGAAACGCTGATTCACTTATTTTTCCAATGTGAAAACACATAAAGCTTTTGGAATAGCTTATATCTCACAGAAGTTAACCCCTGCTTTTGGGCAGCCCTCTTCCGACCTCTTTATGCAGCTCAAAGGACAGAGCCATCCTGGGAGATGCCTGCAAAAACCCAGAGTTGGACCATGGGCCATATGGCCATTCAACGCCGGCGCAGACCAAGGGACTTAGCCAAGACTGAACCTGAACCCGGGCGTCCCACGCAACACTTTTAACACAGGAGATAGGGATCATTTGTCCCGATTGAAGCTATTTTTACCACACAGATAGAGGAATAATAAAGACACTGAACACCGTATAACCTTTATTGTTAAATTGTATAATATTTATTCAGAAAGATTCAGAGTCTTCTGTTGCTGCAAGGGGGCGTTTCCCCTTTGAAGGCTGCCATGGCAGCGTCCTCCTGCTAGTTCCCTCCTGGAAAAGAGATACAGAAAGGCCAGTAAGATAACACCACACATCCCTCTGTTGAGGTCCATGCCACAAAGGAACTGATTTACCAGGGGTGACCCGGGACTCTCTGTCCTCTTGCGCCCCTTCTTTGAGTGGCGTTCTTTGCCCGCTGCCTCCTCCTCCACCAAGGCCCTCTCGAAGAGTCTGTGGCACTCACGTGCTTGGAGAGGGCCAAGGTGAAGTGCGTAGAACTTATCTGAGGTTGAAGTGTCGTGGCACATGAATTGCACCACCTTCCTGCGATCCTCGGAAGAATGTCAATTCTTTGCCTGCGTGAGAGACAGACAGTTAGAACCTTTTTGGGGTCAAAGTCATGGGGTCACAGGTGGGGGGCACTGCATACATACTCACGTGCGTCGCGATGGCAGTACGGACGTCAGTGAAGGTGGGCTTGCCGGGAAGCCCCAAAAAATAGGAGGCCTGGCTTCCCCCGGGGAGGCTAGCCCGCAGCTGCAAGAACCTCCGGAACCAGCTGTATTCTTCCTTGTTGAGAGACAACTGGGCCGCACCGAAAGCTCTGTTTGTCTTATGCGTGGTGATCTGGGCAAGCAGAGAGAAGATGAGTGAGTGCCTACCACTGGTGGCCACCACCCGCAAAGTTATACTCACGTTAATGACATAGGCAGACTCGTCCGGGCTTCTGGAGGCCTCCTCGACCTCCTGCATGGTCAGGTTCTGGAAGACCCCACAGCAATGGCCTGTGATGGAGGTCAGGTAGACGGTCAGAAAACCATAGAAGCGCCACTGCTGCCTGGTGTCTGGGTTGGACTCAAGGCCATCTGATGGAAGGCAGTAAGGGATTAGACTTTTCCGCTGGTGTCCCAAGGCAAAAAGATCATCTCTGCTCCGGGGCGGCAGCAGCTCTCGGTCAAACGAGCCACGTCAGCGTACCCCCCTTCCCTGTTCGGGGGTTAAGGGGGGTACGCTGACATGGCTGGTTTGACCGAGAGCTACTGGTGCCCCGGAGCAGAAGGGGGACAGCATAGCAGGGTGACTTTGGAGATCAGTCGGCCTTCTTTCGCCTGCTTGGTTCTTACCTCGAGTACCACGACGTATGCCGCGAATGAGAGCTCGAACCGCCCTGCGAACCAGCACCAGGGTGGTGCTGGAGAGGTGGCAGGAGGCCGGCGGGGTTTCAGAGAGATGATCTAAGAACTGCGCGACGTTCTTCAGCGCCGGCTGGTTGAGGATAGACAAGGTTTCTGGGTCCGCGTGGTCTTTCGCCATATAGCCTAGGAAGGCCTTGATCCTCGCCTTTTTGGAGGTGACGTTGTTCCGTAGAAGGCCGGTGGGCTCGCTTCCCAATTGGAAACCCTCGAACTCTTCCAAAATCAGGTCTGTAGAACGGGGACGAAAGTCAAAAGTCAGCCTTGATGACAAAGTGCCATAACCATACTCAACTCAGGGCGCGGGTGTGGTCCAGGTACGGGTACTTCGTTGGATCGTAGGCTTCCAGAGGCCCGGAGGCCACCCGGAGATCTCGGGCCGCCCCTCGCCCGGGGGCCGGGTCGGGGGATGGTGCCGGTGGTGCAGGAGACGACCTTGCCCATCTGCTCTTCCTCCCCTCTTCCCCCGTCCTCAACTCTCGATAGCGGCGGGTGAATTCGAGCTGGGTGGACCTCACCTTGTCCACCTGCCTATGGAGGTCTGAGAGCTGGGCCTGTATGCGCTCTGTAGCGAGTCTGCAGCGGGGGTCGACGCTCAGCTTTAGGGACGTCTGGTCAATAATAAAGTCACAATTCTGAGTTACAAAGTCGCAATTTTGGGTTATAAAGTCAGAATTCTGAGTTATAAATGAGTTTCCTAGTATGCCGACTGGCCATAAATGGAGTTTTAAAGATGCATGCACATTAGCTCATAATCACAACATAATGCCTATATCCGACTTTTTATTGTTTATCACGCTTTCAAAAAAGAAATATATTAGTTGAACTAGGCTGTCTATTTTTTCTTATGGATTTGATGTTTTTTTAATTATACCATTTAGTCTAAATAGCAATTATAAAGCATTAAACAGAGTGCCTGAAACTAGCTATAGGTTGTGTGATTCTAAAGTCTAAAATTAAGATTTCTATATAATTTATCTATTATATGTCTAACAATTATATGATTTACATTTTGTCGCAGCTTTTATTTGTTTTATATTGCAAGAGTACCCTCATGTGGTGTACTTCGAGCTGCAGACATATGTACCGTACATAGACATTATAAAGGGCTAAAACTAAAAGGGCTGTATTAGTTCATATTTCAGTTCAGTAAAAGTGTCAACCAAATACTGTGTCCTCCTGGCCTTTATTGGGAAAACTGGGCTGCGAATCCATACCACATCACAAGCAGAGAACCCAGGCCCAGGCCTAACCAATTTGGCTCCCTAGGCAAGATTTCAGGTGGCGCCCCGTCACATCGCAGTAAATTCCACTGCTAGTGTACATATAGTCTTAAGAAACTAATGGCTCGTTTCCACTGACTAGTACGGTACGGTATGGTTCGGTTTGGTACGGGTCACCTTTATCAAGCTTATGTTTCCACCCTTTTGGTGGGCGTGGTGTATGACAGAAAGTTTCAGTCGACGTCATTCTCGCTCGAGGAAATGTCTACAATAAAGCTGCATGGGTCACTTACAAATCATATGAAAAGCACTTCTCACAACACAGATGCTTTACACACATAAATACTTGTGTAGAAATGTTTATTACTAACTTTTCAATGAACATGAGTTGATTATAACTGCAGATCAAAGACAGCGCGAAACAGCCTACTGTAACGTCAGTAATTGTATTAAATAACTAAATAAATTAATATATATAAACACATACAGCCCCTACATACAGTCTCCGATATGTTACCAACTACAGAAGAACTACATATAGCAGACATTTCGTCAGTATTTAGGTTCAAAACAACACAAATTATAGCCTACAGTCAGTGAAAACCTCTTATCTGTGTATGTAATCTTCAGCAGCACATGTAGCCTTTGTTAGACAGTAATTCCGTCATTCCCAGTTCATATTAGTCCAAAAGGTGGAGATAATAAGTTAGTTATACATGGCATTTTGTTCATGTTTGCTGAAAAATAATGTGCTCCTTTTTTCCGGCTTCTCCTTTGTTTTTTCGCGCTTCACTCTCGTGTTTGTCAGTGTCTGACAGGATCGGGTTTCAAAAGCACGTCAATAATCAAGCGCAGATTATTATCATCAGCTCAAGAAGTTTGTTATTTCAGATATAATGTTAGACGCGCGCGAGCGCTAGCAAGAAAGCGAAAATGCTCGCGCCTCAGATTGACTCGTAAAAAAACTAAGGGGCACAGGGTAAATCTGCTCTTCTTCTTGGATTTGTGGCTGTTCATCAAGACGACGACAAGGTTTGTTTGAGCCCAGATCGACCATGGCTTGTTATTATATGTATTTATAATTCCGCTAAAATCTCTCGCTGTGTATTTCAAACATGGCGGTTTTTTGTTTTGATTCTGGCTTGTTGCGTAAGCGAATGACGGTAATTACAGAGGTAAACCAATATGGGACTACAAATAGCTTCAAATTATAGTATACATAGCAAACATTAGAAAATATTGACAATAAAATAAAAGGTTTAGCCTATTAAAATCAATGACCTATACAGAAATTAAATAAAGCTATAAAATCTACTTCACTTTTTATTGTATTTGCATATTAAAGGTTCTATAGTTATTTAGTGAAGAGCAGCTAATGAATCTCTCATTGTGTTTTGTTTGATAACAGAGGTGTCAGTTTTAGAATGCACAGATCTACAATGAAAGCATTCGACTACTTTAGTAACTGTACTCATTTAAGAGAAAATTAAATGTGTTTAAAATAAAACACGCAGGACAGAAATGTTTACATATTTTAAGTGTATTTGTTTGTTTAAACACACACCTGAATCACCAAAGTATACCAAACTTTCGCTCCTCTATAAATGGCGTGTAGAGAAGCTGATCTGGAAACGGATACGGATCGTGTACGTCAGTCAGCATGCATACACACACTGAATTCTGAGATTGCAACAATCGACGCACAGCTTTAATGGAAAGAAAGTGAATGCAGACGGTTTTATATTCATTTTAACGTGCTTTTAAGCCAAAATAATGCGAAAGCATAGCTAATTATCTTGATCAGCTCACATTTATCACATTTCAGATTGGCTCTGTATTGATGGTACTTTCACTTTTCATATAAAGATTAAACATACAGGGAAGAATATGGGAAAATTAAACATAATAGCGGGCAAAAATGGGAGGGTTGACAGGTATGCGTCATGCTAATTGTTAATGACGTTATCAATCTTCGCTTGGATACAGCAAAATAATAATCTTTATCATAACATTACCTCTGTCTTTGTCGCGTTTTTCTTCCTCTTCTTTTCTTTTTTGCCTCCCTTGCGTGCCAGTAGGGGTTCAATCTTAAACTGGCTGGATGGAGCTGTCAGTGGCGGGTCACGTAACCTGTCACTGGCTGGTGGCAGCCGTCAGTGTCCAACTGTCGGGTTGCCTGACCTGCCAGTGGCAGCCGCATCTAACCCGGCATTTGACAACTAGCAGGTGGGTCATGTGTCCTACCAGTGGCCGCTGGCAACTAGCTGATGGGTCAGGTGTCCTACCAGTGACTGGTTGTTGACAGTTAGCAACTGGCTGATAGGTCAGGTGTCCTACCAGTGGCTGGTTGGTGGCCATTAACAACTGGCTGGTGGGTAAGGTGTGATACCAGTGACTGGTTGGTGGCAGTTAGCAACTGGCTGATGGGTCAGGTGTCCTACTAGTGACTGGCTGGTGGGTCAGCTGTCCTACCAGTGACTGGTTGGTGGCAGTTAACAACTGGTTGGTGGGTCAGCTGTCCTACCAGTGACTGGTTGGTGGCAGTTAGCAACTGGCTGATGGGTCAGGTGTCCTACCACTGACTGGTTGGTGGCAGTTAGCAACTGGCTGGTGGGTCAGGTGTCCTACTAGTGACTGGTTGGTGGCAGTTAGCAACTGGCTGGTGGGTCAGCTGTCCTACCATTGACTGGTTGGTGGCAGTTAACAACTGGTTGGTGGGTCAGGTGTCCTACCAGTGACTGGTTGGTGGCAGTTAGCAACTGGCTGGTGGGGTCAGGTGTCCTACCAATGGCTACTTGGTAGCAGTTGGCAACTGGCAGGTCATATGAGCTTTCATTGCATCAAATGTTTTTAACAATAAACAATATGAACACTTTTATGGATTTATTCTTCATAATGGGACATTTTCAGAATGTTTATTACAAATAGAGTGTCCTCAAATCTAGAAAATATGGAAAGGTCTGAGTTTCCTTCGGTTGCTTTCAATTTCTCTAAAAATAATATAATGGAGCTTTTCATTTAGACACCCCCCACTCCAACCCATCCACGTTTACTGCATTCGCTTTAACTTTCTCTGCAGCTTTATACATTGATTTATCATCATGAATAAACTCTTTTGGACCTTTTCTATTACAAATTGTGTATATTAGTCAGCTTAAATCCAGATATGGTCCTCAAATAGCCGAAATTACCACTGGCTGGTCCCGCCTCCCTCAGTAAGCGCGATCACATTCTGCGTCTGGCACGTCTCCTCACGCTCTCATTCAGAGGAATTACAATTTTAATTCATGAAATGTGTATTCCTTAGGGTCTATATGTTTCCGTCACTGACATTTGCAGCAATGTTTCCTAAAAATAAGGTCTTCAAATACTGACCGGTGGGCTGCAACACTCTCGCTGCATCAGCACGCAGGGAGTTCCGAGTTTACTGTGTTCGCTTTCACTCTCTCAGACTGGTGGGTCAGCAGACAGCAAGCTCCGAGTTTACCGCGTTTGTTTTAACTGTCTCTGCAGCTTTACACATTGATTTACTATCATGAATATAATCTTCTGAACCTTTTCTATTACAAATTGTAATTCACTCTCGCGTTTGTCAGTGTCTGACAGGATCGGGTTTCAAAAGTACGTCAATAATCAAGCGCAGGTTATTATCATCAGCTCAAGAAGTTTGTTATTTCAGATACAGATGCGTGGCGAACGCAAGGAAGAAAGCGAAACCGCTCGCACTTTAGACTGCCTCATAAAAAACAGGCACAGGGTAGATTCTGCTCTACTTCATGGCTTTGTGGCTGTTCATCACAACGACGACAAGGTTTGTTTGAGCCCGGATCAACCATGGCTTGTTATTATATGTATATATAATTCCGCTGTAATGCCTCGGCTCGTCGGGTGTGTATTTCAAACATGGCGGGTTTTTTGTTTTCATTCTGGCCTGTTGCGTAAGCGAATGACATATCTCCGTTAAACAATAGCGTTCAGCTGCGCGTCTAGCTCCGCCTTTTGGTACCCTTTCTCGTGTTTGGTACCCTTTCGAAAGGGTGCCGAAAAAGGAGTCGGGGTTCAATCTTCAACTGGCTGGCAGGAGCCGCCAGTGGCGGGTCACGTGACCTGGCAGTGACTGGTCGCAGCCGCCAGTGTCCAGCGGCCTGGTCATGTGACCTGCCAGTGGCGGGTTAGTTGCAGTTGCGTCTGGTGTGTCCTTTGTCGCTTTTTCTTTCTCTGCATTTATTTACTTGTTATCATCATGAGTACAATTTTATGAAGTGTTTTTTCATTGTGTATTCTTTAGGGTCTATATGTTTCCGTCACTGACATTTGCAGCAATGTTTCCTCAAAGAAGGTCTTACCGCGTTTGCTTTCACTCTCTCAGACTGGTGGGTTACGGAAGTTAATCAGCTTCAGTCAGCAGACAGCGAGCTCCGAGTTTTCTGCGTTTGCTTTAACTGTCTCTGCAGCTTTATACATTGATTTCCTATCATGAATAAAATCTTCTGAACCTTTTCTATTACAAATTGTGTATATTAGTCAGCTTAATTCCAGATACGGTCCTCAAATAGCCGATAATACCACTGGCTGGTCACCTCTCCCCCAGCTTCACCAACCCGTTCGCGCTCCGAGACTGACGCTTCGCTTTGCACTCTCGATAAGAGCAATCAAAATTTTATGTATAATATTTTTTATTCCTTACAGTCTATTGCGTTACATCAGTGATATTTCCAGTAAATTTATCTCAAACAACGTCTTCAAAGGACCTGTAAACAGACTGGTGGGTTACTTACCATGACTGCGGTCACACCATCTGCGGTTCCGAGACGGTCACGCTATCTGTGCTTTAAATTAAAGTGCGCATGTTTTTCTGTACATATTTTCCATTTTTTCCATGTGGAATGTTGCTAAATGAATGAAAAACAATTAAATTATTATTGTACGAATGTTTATTTTCCCTACTTATATCACATATAAATGATAACATACAAAAATCATGACTTTTTTATACAATCATATTTGGAAAAATCATGAAAAAATAAAATCAAATTGTTTTCTGCCAACTCCAAAAGATTATTGTTCTACATGTCCTGATGTACCACTGTGTCCACTTTTCATAGTATATTACTGTTGCATATTTGAATAATAGTGCGCTAAAATCATGGAAAATACAGTGTTTTTTACTGTACGGTCATATTAGAAAAATCATAAAAAAATAAAATCAAATTGTTTTCTGCCAACTCCACCAGATTATTGTTCTACATGTCCTGATGTACCACTGTGTTCGAGGGAAGTTATTGACAGCTTTAGTAGTATTGGTTTTTGCGTTTTGCTCTTTGTAGATGGTCCCTAGGATTGGTCTCTTCTTCGCCGCCTGCGCATAGAGATCAATGTAATGCGTCCAGCGTGTAGGAAAGCTCATTTTTAGAAAAATAAGGTTGTAGGTGATTGTATACATTGCGACGGTTGAAAAGAGGTGCTATTTGTGTAGAAACAATGATTCAGTCATGAGTTATTGATCTGGAAAATGCGAATCTGACTTGACTGTTAACTTTACTGAACTCTTACAGAGCTGCTGGGGGGAGACCTCACCAGCCAGTTGTAATCTCGGCTATTTGAGGACCGTACTTGGAATTAAACTGACTAATATACACAATACAAGAGCTCCCTGTCTGCTGACTGCATGATTAGCGTTGGTAAGTAACCCACCAGTCTGTTTACGGGTTGTTTGAAGACGTTGTTTGAGATAAATTTACTGGAAATATCACTGATGTAACGCAATAGACTGTAAGGAATAAAAAATATTATACATAAAATTTTGATTGCTCTTATCGAGAGTTCAAAGAGAAGCATCAGTCTCGGAACGCGAATGTGTTGGTGAAGCTGGGGCAGAGGTGACCAGCCAGTGGTAATCTCAGCTATTTGAGGACCGTATCTGGATTTAAGCTGATTAATATACACAATTCTAATAGAAAAGGTTCAGAAGATTATATTCCTGATAGGAAATCAATGTATAAAGCTGCAGAGACAGTTAAAGCAAACGCGGTAAACTCGGAGCTCGCTGTCTGCTGACTGTCTGCTGATTAGCTTCAGAAACCCACCAGTCTGAGAGTGAAAGCGAACGCAGTAAACTCGGAACTCTCTGCGTGCTAATGCAGCGAGAGTGTTGCAAACCCAGCTGTCAGTATTTAAAGACCTTCTTTGAGGAAACACTGCTGCAAATGTCAGTGACAGAAACATATAGACCCTAAAGAATACACATTTCATGAATTAAAAATGTAATTTCTCTGAATGAGAGCGTGAGGAGGTGCGCCAGACTCAGAATGTGATTGCATTTACTGATGGAGGCGGGACCAGCCAGTTGTAATCCCGGCTATTTGGGGACCGTATCTTGAATTAAACTGACTAATATACACAATTTGTAATAGAAAAGGTCCAGAATAGTATATTCATGATGGTAAATCAATGTATAAAGCTGCAGAGGAAGTTAAAGCGAACGCGGAGCTCCCTGTCTGCTGACTGCATGATTAGCGTCGATAACCCACCAGTCTGTTCAAAGGTCGTTTGAAGACGTTGTTTGGGATAAATTTACTGGAAAATCACTGATGTAACGCAATAGACTGTAAGGAATAAAAAGTTTTATACATTTATACAGTAACCCACCAGTCTGAGAGAGTGAAAGCGGAACTCCCTGTGTGCTGATGCAGTGAGAGTGTTGCAAACCCACCTGTCAGTATTTTAAGACCTTCTTTGAGGAAACACTGCTGCAAATGTCAGTGACGGAAACATATAAACCCTAAAGAATACACATTTTATGAATTAAAAATGTAATTCCTGACTCAGAATGTGATCACGCTTACTGAGGGAGGTGGGACCAGCCAGTTGTAATCTTGGCAATTTGAGGACCGTATCTGGAATTAAACTGAATATACACAATATACACAATTATATACACAATAATATACACAATTTGTAATAGAAAGTTATAAGCGAACGCGGTAAACGCGGATGGGTTGCCGTTGAAGCCCCCCCCCCCCACCCCCACTTTAAACGGCAACCCATCCGAGTTTACCCCCGAGTGTTGTGACAGTCACGGAACTCGAGCTCAGTTGGGGGGGGGGGGGGGGTCGTCACTGAATGTGCCCAATGTCTAAATGAAAAGCTCCATTATATTATTTTCAGAGAAATTGAAAGCAACCGAAGGAAACTCAGACCTTTCCATATTTTCTAGATTTGAGGACACTCTATTTGTAATAAACATTCTGAAATTGTCCCATCATGAAGAATAAATCCGTAAAAGTGTTCATATTGTTTATTGTTAAAAACATTTGATGCAATGAAAGCTCATATGACCTGTCAGTTGCCAACTGCTACCAAGTGGCCATTGGTAGGACACCTGACCCACCAGCCAGTTGATAACTGCCACCAACCAGTCACTGGTAGGACACCTGACGCACCAAACAGTCGATAACTGCCACCAACCAGTCACTGGTAGGACACCTGACCCACCAGCCAGTTGTTCACTGCCACCAACCAGTCACTGGTAGGACACCTGACCCACTAGCCAGTTGTTCACTGCCACCAACCAATCACTGGTAGAACACCTGACCCACCAGCCAGTTGCTAACTGCCACGAACCAGTCACTGGTAGGACACCTGACCCACTAGCCAGTTGTTCACTGCCACCAACCAATTACTGGTAGCACACCTGACCCACCAGCCAGTTGTTAATGTCCACCAACCAGTCACTGGTAGGACACCTGACCTACCAGCCAGTTGCCAGCGGCCACTGGTAGGACACCTGAACTATCAGCCAGTTGCCAGCGGCCTCTGGTAGGACACCTGACCCACCAACCAGATGTTAATGGCCAGCAACCAGTCACTGGTAGGACACCTGACCTACCAGCCAGTTGCCAGCGGGCAATGGTCGGACACCTGAACTATCAGCCAGTTGCTAGTGGCCACTGGTAGGACACCTGACCCACCGGCCAGTTGTTAATGGCCACCAACCAGCCACTGGTAGGACACCTGACCTACCAGCCAGTTGCCAGCAGCCACTGGTAGGACACCTGACCTATCAGCCAGTTGCCAGCGGCCACTGGTAGGACAATTGACCCACCAGCCAGTTGTTGATGGCCACCAACCAGCCGCTGGTAGGACAACTGACCTACCAGCCAGTTGCCAGCAGCCACTGGTAGGACACCTGACCTATCAGCCAGTTGCCAGCGGCCACTGGTAGGACACCTGACCCACCAGCCAGTTGTTAATGGCCAGCAACCAGTCACTGGTAGGACACCTGACCTACCAGCCAGTTGCCAGCGGGCAATGGTCGGACACCTGAACTATCAGCCAGTTGCTAGTGGCCACTGGTAGGACACCTGACCCACCGGCCAGTTGTTAATGGCCACCAACCAGCCACTGGTAGGACACCTGACCTACCAGCCAGTTGCCAGCAGCCACTGGTAGGACACCTGACCTATCAGCCAGTTGCCAGCGGCCACTGGTAGGACAATTGACCCACCAGCCAGTTGTTGATGGCCACCAACCAGCCGCTGGTAGGACAACTGACCTATCAGCCAGTTGCCAGCGGCCACTGGTAGGACACCTGACCCACCAGCCAGTTGTTAATGGCCACCAAGCAGCCACTGATAGGACACCTGACCCACCAGCCAAGCACTGGTTGGTCACATGACCCACCCGCTAGTTGTCAAATGCCAGGTTAGATGCGGCTGCCACTGGCAGGTCAGGTTATCTGACAGTTATACACTGGCGGCTGCCACCAGCCAGTGACAGGTCACGTGACCCGCCATTGGCAGCTCCAGCCAGCCAGTTGAAGATTGAATCCTACTGGAAGTGGTACGGATCGGTTCGGTACGCCTTTTGACAGTGGAAACGGCCATAAAAGCGTACCAAACCGAACCGTACCGTACCGTACCACTGAGTGGAAACGGGCCATAAGAGTTCAGTAAAGTTAGCAGTCAAGTCAGATTCGCATTTTCCAAATCAATAACTCATGACCGAAACATTGTTCCTTCACAAATAGCACCTCTTTTCAACCATCGCAATGTATACAATCACCTACGACCTTATTTTTAAAAATTTTAAAATTAAAAATGACGCATTGATCTCTATGCGCAGGTGATCTCTATGCGCAGGCGGCGAAGAAGAGACCGATCCTTAGGGACCGTCTACAAAGAGAAAAACGCGAAAACCAATACTACAAAAGATGTCAATAACTTCCCTCTAACACATTATACTGCCATCAAATTCTGTTAACACCAGGGCCGTGCACAGGGCGGTGGCCCTGTGGCTAGAGCCACTGCCCCTTTGCCCTCTTTGGTGAGGTTGGCTGTCCTGCTGATTATACTACCAGCCAGTGGTAAGCTTCAGTAACCCACCAGTCTTAGCATTTGCCTATACTGCCTATGCCACGGGCCGGCCCTGAGAGAACCTAAAGAGTCTTTAACACTTAATTTATGGCCAATTGCCAATTGTTCTGATTTAATAACTTAAAATTGCAATTTTATAACCCGCAATTCTGACTTTATAACTCACAATTTCGACATTATAACTCAGAATTCTGACTTAATAACTCAGAATTGCGACTTTATAACTCAGAATTTTGACTTAAAAACGTGCAATTCTGACTTTATAAAACAGGATTCGTACTTTATAACTAAGAATTGCGACTTTATAACTCAGAATTCTGACTTTATATATATTTTTTCTTTATACATTTTTTTTATTTTATTTAATTTTTTTATCATTCAGTGGCGGGAACGGGCTTCCATAGTTATAGCCCCAGTGTGTTATTATTCTGTTCTTGCTAACAACTATTAAAAAACTAAACCATAAAAAGCACTAACTAAACAATATTAATTACTATTATTATTAGCCTATTATTATTATTATTATTGTTGAGCTTGGAGTGCGTAGCTTAAGCACTAGACAGAACAAATCGTTTTATCAGCGTATTTTTATTTCTCACTTTCACATGCTCTCTCTGTACAGCATGAACACAAGACGAACACTTCCGTTCAACAACAGTATTACGTGGAGACGTAAAGCACGTAAACAACATGACGTCATCACTACAGTACCGTAATACAATGAAACAAAATTATGAACTTCAGTGATTATATTAATACAATGAGCAAGAGTGCCAGTACTTTAACAATTATTATTATTATTATTATTATTATTATTATTATTATTATGCAGATCTTCAGTAGCTCTAAAACAATCAGTCAAACCAGGTGCTGCTCAAAAATGGCAATCTTTGCTTAGCATCAGGTGCAAAGCGGCAAGAAGTTTGACGGTGGCAAATGTCTAATAAAACTGCTAATTTATGTTTTTATTTAATTTATGCATACGCAATGAAGTTAAACCTGCTAACATAAAATTATAGAATATGTAAACTATATATATATATATATATATATATATATATATATATATATATATATATATATATATATATATATGTCTGTGTGTGTGTGTGTGTATATATATAATTAAATAATAATAACTAAAAGCATGGGTGCTGATCTGCAGAAGACAATTATTTTGTGGGCGATGTCACAAGCTCATATTTGGTTGCCCAATCAGAGAAAAAAGGCATTTTAGTACCGCCTACATATGTATAATGAATTTTTAAAGTCATTTATCTGTTTTCTTCCCTAAACCAAAAACAAAAATTGAGCAACACAAGCATTTAAAGGGTCACCTTACTACAGTTGCATAGCAACGATAGAAGCCACAAAGAGTGCAAGCCATATACATGAAAATGCTTTACAGTCACTGATAATGTTCCTTTTACAGCATCAATAATGTATTAGAATCAGTTTAATAGACCTTAAATAGCCCTCAGCATTCATTTAATTATTCAAGCGTAAACCAGATAAAAGGCTGTTTAACTTCAAGCACCATCAGGAGCAGCAGGCAAGTGCTGAATGTCACTGGAAGCGCCCAGGAGGGTTTATTCAAAATTAAAAGTTCTGATGCAAGCGAAAGTATCAACTGCATTTACATGACGCAAACAAAAGCTTACTGTTTGCAGTACTTTTAAGCACAAACTGTAACAAAAAAATGCGTTAATCTTCAGTATGACATTGGGCACAAAACTAATCTAGATGGGCCTGTTGATTACACCTGTTCTAGAATTTCTCTGTGGCCCCCAAGCACCATCTAGAGGACCACCAGTTTGAGAACCACTGGTTTATCATGTTGTTCAGCCGCAAGAAATAGAAGCATACAAGTTTCTAAAATAGAAATTACAGGTGATGGTTAGGACAAAAACTCATTTTAACATAGATAATATTCCTTCTATCCTGCGTTGTTGCTTGCAGACACGATGTGGGCTTGATAACCAGGCATGCTCTCTCCTGTTGGTATCGTCAATCTGGCAAACTGTAGGGGTTGGGTGTACTGCCTGTGACCCCAACATTAAAGTGCTTGCAGTGCAACTGTCCCTGGCACGCATTTAAAAAAAAATGCTGCATAAAAAATATGCTGAATAAGTTGGCGATTCATTCCGCTGTGGTGACCCCTGATAAATGAGGAGACTAAGCCTAAGGAAAATTAATGAATGAAATGTCTCTCGTTCTGAACGAATAAATGCTTTTTTTATAAAGGAAAAGGCCTTTGTTATTCACTCACCATTCACGGTGTAACCTTTTTCAAAGGCTGTCTAATTTGTTTTAATGAAGGCTACAATGTGATATTTACAGTACACTGTAATACTGAAACAACTTTCTTGGGTTTTGACCATACAGAATTTTTAAAAATGTAAATATTCCAATTGATTTAGTTAAGAATAGGCTATGAAATAATCTAAGTGAAAATGACCGTGACTTCACTAGCTTCATTGAGTGCATTACGTCTGACATTGAAAGTCTTAAATATGCAGTTTAGCTTGCAAATCCAAGTCTGCATCCATTTACTGTTGATGATCTACGAAAACAACCCTGGAGTTTTCAAACTAGGTTCTGCAGGGTTTTCAAGTGAATAAGTTTTTATGTTGTCAATGTATGACAATAGTCTGTATAGGCTACACCTGTATTGGGCTTTTGAAAATATATGGCACAGATTTGTGAATTTGCTTTAAGTTTAACTAAATACTCAGCTCCCTTTAAAGGTGTATCAAATGGTTATGTAAACAAAAAGTAATTTAAAAAATGGTTGGCTTTTAGTAGCTCTGCACCATAGACTTAGTTGCCAGTTCTGATTGCTGGCCCACCAGAGACTATCCGATTAGAGATGAGGCGAAGATGAACATTTGTGTGAACAACCCTATTACTGTCACCACTCAATAGACTAGTTTTATAACACTTGTGTTGTGGTTTTTCTAAAATATAAAACACAATGAAAGGAAATATGAATATACATAATGATAATCAAACAAATCACAATAGTAAAATATAGTCAATAACACAGCACAAACATTAAGCTTGATAATACTGTAATGTGCAAATGATTGTGGGCAAATTGTGTCAAGCTGTTACTTCGGTATACCCTAGCATGCGTAGATGTAACTTGACACCTTGTTAACAGAGCGCAGATTGTACAGCGCCTCACTCACAAAGGCTTTAAGGGCGCATGCGCCTAGCTGACTGTTAAAAACAAGGATTAGGTTACACTTCAACACTGAAATAGGAAGATAACACTGGCTAATGAACATAAGTGGAACCCTAATACACACAATATGTGGATATATAAATATATAAACATTTTAAAACATTAATTACGGGGTTATTGGCACCCTTAATATGGATTAACGCACACACATATACATCGCGGCATCACGACGTCCCGGCCATAATTGGTACTCGCAGAACAGAACAACTCTCGTCATTTACAGGATTGTAAACTTACTTCTGCATTCCCGCACAACACTTGTGGCAACAGCTGACAAACCGTGATGAAAACAGTCCGTGAACTATTCCCCGCCAACTTTAGCATCCGTCTTCATGTCTCGCTACACTAGAACTGAAAATCTGTGTGGGTGGGGGAGATTGCGTAGTCACAGATCCCAGACGCTGATTGGCTCAGGTATCGTGTTCTGGTGTGTGCGGGGTGCCTCAGCATAAAGGACAAGAGACAGAGGTTAGAATGGCACTTATCAGCTACAGCCTTTTTTACAGCCGCCCCCATATTTATGTAAGAAATATGTACACACACAAAAAGGCTTTATACTATTGTGGGATTTACATTTGCTTTAATCTGGAATAGTAGGTAGTTGTATGAGGCGTGCAACTGGTCGTGTGTAAGCTTTTTTCCCCACCTGAACTTTGGCCGTCCTGTACTTCTACTACCTTTCCCACAAGCCAGAGTGATCTTGGTAGTTGTGGGTCAACTATCAGCACTGTAGAGCCAACCTGGGTGTCTGGAGTATCATTTTGCCATTTCTGGCGGCTTTGAAGACCAGGGAGGTAGAATTTGATGTAGTGTCTCCAAAATTGGTCTGCAAGGATCTGACTATGGCGCCATCGACGTCGACTGACCAGTTCAGACTGGGGGTACACTTTCAGGGGAAGTGAGGTATCCAGCCGCCCCACTACAAGACAGTTTGGAGTAATGGGGTTAGAGTCGGAAGCATCAGATGAGGTATATCCCAATGGTTTGGAATTCAGAATTCCTTCAATTTCTGCAAGCACTGTTTGTAGAACTTCAAAGGTCACTGATTGATTTCCGAGCGTGACCCTCAAGGCATTCTTTAAAGAGCGAATTTCTCGCTCCCAACAACCTCCAAAGTGGGGTGAATTAGGAGGGTTGAAATGAAATTCAATCTGCTGTTTGGCGAGTTGACTTTGCAGATCAGGGGCAAGAGCTGTGAAAGCTTCCTTCAGCTCTCTCTCACCACCTCTAAAGTTGGTTCCCTGATCAGATAAGAGCTCCTGTGGCTTTCCTCTTCGAGCTGTGAATCGCCTGAGAGCCATAAGGAAGGATTCCGTTTCCAGACTGTGGAGTATATCAATGTACACTGCTCTAGTGGTAAGGCATTTGAATATTATTCCCCATTTCTTCTCATTGCGTCGACCCGTTTTGACAGTATAAGACCCAAAACAGTCCATGCCGGTAGAGTGGAAGGCCGGCTTAAAGAGCCGCAATCGTGCTGGAGAAAGGTCGGCCATTCTAGGTACTTCTGGTTTCTTCCTCCATTTCTGACAATGTACACATTCTCGCTGCAGGTGCTTGATGGCCTCTCTACCACGCAGGATCCAATATTTCCGGCGGATTTCCGCAAACACTCTCTCCGGACCTGGATGACAAAGTTTTGAATAATAACTTTGAATTATAAGCTTGGTTGTCGGGTGTCTTGGATCCAAGATGATGGGGTGCATATTATCAGGTCCCAGATAGGGACTATGTCATAGTCGTCCAACAACTCTGATTAGATTAGTTTCTATATCAAGTTCAGGTGTCAGGGCTCTTAGTTTGCTGTTGCTGGTAAGCAATTTACCAGTCCTGAACTGTGTCAGGTCTGATGGGAAGGATTCTTGCTGTGATTTCTGCAAGACATTAATCTCAGCACATCTGTAGTCACTGGCTGTGGGTTTACCATTGGCCACCCCTTGAAGAGCCGTGAATTCAATTAGTTCCTCCAGGGTCTTAAACTGGCTGTAATCTGATGATGCGAAGCAGACATGTACATGTGTACCAGTTTTGCGTAGTTCATCACAGTCTATTTCCTTAGGACTGGGACATTTGGGCCACTGATTTGACGGATCTTTTAGAAAATGTGGTCCTTGGTACCAGCAACTCTCCAAGTTGAGATCACAGAGACGCTTTCCCCGAGTGATGTCATCAGCTGGATTGCTGGTGGAGGGTACATATCGCCAGGGGTGTTGCTCTGATAGCTCCTGGATCTCTGTTACCCGAGTACCAACGAATACTTTGAATCGACATGATTCAGACTGTAACCGTGTCAGGACTGTCGTGGAGTCAGTCCACAAGATTGTGTGGCGGATGGGTAGGTTCAACTCGGTTAAAAGTACTTTGGAGAGTTGAGCTCCAGTCAGTGCAGTGCACAATTCCAGTCTAGGGAATTGTGTAAGGGATGAGGTAACCCAACAGGTCATACTGACTGGCCAATATTCTATATATATTACGCATTGTAGTCTCTCTACTAACTTTGGCATGATATTTGTAGGAGAGTGTATCAGACTGATGATTCCAGAGGAGCCCTAATGTTGATTCCTGAATGTCTGATTGGCCTTGCGATATCCAAAGTTCTGCACTGTTTGATATAGATTCAGGGGGCAGGTGGTTTATGGTAGAAGGAACATTGCTGGACCACTGTCTTAGCTCGAAACCTCCATCTGCCAGTTGATTCTTGATTCTGTGCACAAATTCCTTTGCTGCTTCAGCTGACGTGAAACTTTGTAGGCAGTTGTCTACATAAAAGGATTTCAGTACTGAATTACGAACATCATCCACAGACTGACTATGTTCAACAATGTGTTTCTGCAGTGCAAAGATGGCGCAGCAGGGGCTGCAGGTAGTGCCGAAGGGGAGGACCTGCCATTCGTACACAGCGGGTTGCTCCTGGACATTTAGTTCCCTCCAGAGAAAGCGCAAGAGGGGTTTGTCCTCTGGAAGCAATCTAACTTGGTGGAACATTCCCTTGATATCACTGCTGACTGCAACAGAATGTTCTCTAAATCTGAGGAGAACAGCAAGAAGGGATGGCCCCAAAACTGGCCCCGGAAGTAGAAGTTCGTTGAGGTTTCGTCCGTGATATCGGAATGAGCAGTTGAAAACTATGCGATTTTTGCCATTGTGTTCCACCATATGGTGTGGGATGTACCAGGAGCAGGGAGTGTTTCACAGCATTTGGTGGCAGTCTGTTAACATAACCTGCCTTTTCCAGTTTTGAAATCTCTGTGATGTAGGCGGTTGCTTGCTGTGGATTTTTGGCCAGTCTCTGTTCAGTGGATCTTAGCTGTGACAAGACAGCTTCCTTTGGTGCCTTGAGTTCAGGCATATTCTTGACACGCAAAAGGGGAGTTGCATAGCGTTTGACTCCATCCATCTCAACCCTTATTGTTCTTTTTCCCAGAAGTTCCACAGCCTCCTGATCCTGTCTGGATCTGATGCAAGCTGTGTCACTGCGCCATGGCAATACATCCATTTGCCATAACTTTTCTACTTGCTTGTAGAGATCAGATTCTGAGGACGTGACTGAAGTGAAAAGACAAGGCTGTTCTGTCATGTCTCTCAGCCAAGACATGATTTTATGGCAGCTGGTCCCCCTGGTGGCCCTAGCCTGACTGGTTCCACTGGGGTGATCAGGTGTGGATAGTCTGATCCAATAAGCAATACAGGACAGACCGTTTCGAATTCTTGAAGTGTAAGTCCTTTAAGGTGCCGATATCTCTCTTTCAGGCTTTTCACTGGATGTGAGTGCTCTGCCAAACTTAGCTGCTGGGCAGTGAAGGCACCAGTGATGCGAAACCGTTTAGTAGGCTGAGCAATGGGTGAGACAGTAAACGAAACAGCTGCCCCTTTGAGGGCTTGCAACTCTTGTCGGATGGCACTTATCAGAATGAACACTAATAGCCCCGTGGTCTGAGCATTGACACAAAGCACACTGCACATCAAGCTTCCAATGCATGTTTAAATCCCGCTTCGGAACCCTGCTCGAATCCATTTCGTCTCTCTTTGCAATCTCTCATCTTGTCTACTGTCCTACACTAAAAATAAATCTTAAAAAGAAATAAATAAATGTAGACAAAATTAATTCATTCATTTTCTTTTCGGCTTAGTCCCTTTATTAATGCGGGGTTGGCACAGCAGAATAAACCTCCAACTTATCTAGCACATGTTTTACGCAGCGCATGCCCTTCCAGCTGCATCCCATCTCTGGGAAACATCCATACACACTCATACACTATGGACAATTTAGCTTTTTGGACTGTGGGGGAAACCGGAGCACCCAGAGGAAACCTACGCGAACACGGGGAGAACATGCAAACTCCACACAGAAACACCAATTGACCTAGCCGAGGCTCGAACCAGCGACCTTCTTGCTGTGAGGCGACAGCACTACCTACTGCACCACTGCATCGCCCCGGAGACAAAATTGTTTAATCTATATATACAAAATGATATGTTGTCGCTATTGTCATCTATGAGTCAAAGAAATTAATGAGTAGTGGAGGTTAATTCTCTTATTTTGTTAGTGTTGTTTAAGTGAATATTCTTGTAAAACTTCTGTGTTGTTCATTTATAAAAAAAAAAAGTGCTTAGGTCTCTTTGTAAAATTATGATGTTCTGTTTAGGCTAAATTGCTACTGCTTTTGAAAAGGAAAATATGTAAATAAATGGAGGATGACTTAAATTTTTTCTTAACTCATTTATTGTTCTTCACAATAACAAAACTGGTACATCAAACCCAAACACAAGGTAAGCAGTTATTACTTGAACTAAATAATCCTTTAAAGAACTGAGACGAGTGCTTTTGCTCAAAGTTGAACATTAGATCAATCAGTAGTTTGAGCTGAATAGATATTTCACCCACAAATTTAAAGTGACTTACTATTTACATGCCATCAAGTGGTTCTAAACCTTTATGAGGTTTTTTTTCACTTTACACTAATAAAGATATGACAAAGGCTTGACGAAGGCTAAAAATCTGTAACCACTGACTCCATAGTAGGAAAACCAACAAATACAACAGAAGTCAGTGGTTACAGGTTTTCAGCTTTTATCATAATATCTGTATTTGTGTTCAACATATCTTAATATTTGGGTGTATTAATTTAATGTTTTTTGTTGTTCTCTGTGCACTCAATGTATTTGACTAAATAAAATTATAATAGTATTTACATATTTTGTTCTGTTGCTTTCATTTATTGATTATTTCATTTATTATTTATTTATTTCATTTATTGTTCATATTTTTAAAATACTTTGGATACAAACATCTTTCTAATAGTTTGTTAATGTAAATATTAGATGTAACTAATGAAATAAAACAAAAAAACTGCAATACATACAGTTTTGTGTCTCTCAAGTTGTCTAGGGAAGCGATACCTCAAAAATGGCGCAGGTGTGACGTCACACACAACAAACGCATGTGACTGACAAAGACCGATTAACAAAATTGGTCGTAATGTATGTGTGTGAATATAAGTGTATGGGTGTTTCCCAGTATTGGGCTGCAGCTGGAAGGACATCCGCTGTGTGAAACATATGCCGAATAAGCTGGCGGTTCATTCTGCTGTGGCAACCTCTGATGAAAAAAGGGACTAAGCTGAAGGAAAATAAATGAATGAATGAATGAATGAATGAATGAATATACATTTTGTAAGAAAAAATGATGGGGACGTAGATCTCAATGAAGATATTTATTCAGCAGAGCAGTCTCAAAATACACAGCAGTACCCCGGTTTCATTGGAGTCAGAATGAACCCTAAACATTCTTAAACTCAAACCTTTTATACTGTTTTAGATGTTGCCTTTAGACGTTAATGAAGGTGCTCCTTGGCCGTTGACACAGCTGTTCTCTCTGTTTCCACACCGATGATAAGATGGATGGTTGTCTGTGCACCACACCCATCCCTATTCTACAATTGTTACCATTTGGTCAAGAGTCACCTCAAAAAATTCAGAGACAACAAATTGTTACTGTAAGTTGTCTTCTCTATCATAATTCAGCCCTTTTGGGAAATCAACGCACCATTTAGAGTGGAAAAGTTTTGTCGAGGTAGACTCATTTCTAACAATTTATTTACAAATTGCATGTATTCGAGAGGGAGAAAGTGATTTAGGAAGATGGAGACAGTCTGCATTGCTGATCTTGTTTTAAGCACAGCTGAATTATCATCTGAATACATATTTGTTGTCATATCTTAACAGATAAAAAAAGCTTGCAATGGTCAGAGTTTGGTCTTTCTATGTAAGCGTGGTGGTGCAAATTTCAATCTGTGCAACTGTGCAACAACTTTAAACGACCCCAGGGAAATATCAACACTTTTTTCTTCCTGGTTTTATTATCAAGGCATGCTGAGTGCAACATTGCTGCCGCAGATCATTTATGTTAAGCTGTAAGGAATCATTTCAGAACACGGTATAATAAAAGTGTCATGGATGGATGACATCAAACTCCAGATGAGTTTTCTTCTGTGTTTGAGGCATGTTCATTGTCTTTCAGTCTGACATTATGGTAGGGATGGCTGACGTGAAACTGACGTTTCGACACAGAGATCCCTCGTGTCAAGATCCCGAAGCGCAAGTGTTTCGAAACACTGCACCGAAATGCCCAGGTCATGATATGACAAGAGTTTTGAAACACCTGGTTAAGTGACTAAAGTGATTCAAAGCATCGATCATTTCAGAAGCGTTTCAAGACCTGACGAATCTGCGTTTGACTGACAGGGTCAAGAGAAGCCCTTGTCTTATATAGCCTAGTGGACCGTGCGTGTGCACGTTGTTACTGTGTTTCAAATGGGTTTTGGGTTTGAATCTCGACTTGTACAAATACTCCGAAGTTATGATTTTATATATTTTAGTAATGTTACTGTTTTATGTTATCAATTTAGCATAATTTTTGTAACACTGTAAAATAATAATTCATATTTTTACAGTACAATGATGGTTGGGTTTAGGTAGATGTTAATAAAATACATTCATTTTCTTTTCGACTTAGTCCCTTTATTAATCCGGAGTCGCCACAGCGGAATGAACTGCCAACTTATCCAGCACGTTTTACGCAGCGAACGCCCTTCCAGCTGCAATCTCTGGCAAACATCCATACACACTCATACACTACAGAGAATTTAGCCTGCCCATTTCACCTATACCACATGTCTTTGGACTGTGGGGGAAACCAGAGCACCCGGAGGAAATCCACGCAAACGCAAGGAGAACATGCAAACTCCACACAGAAACGCCAACTGACCCAGCCGATGCTCGAATCAGTGACCTTCTTGCTGTGAGGCGAGAACTACCAACTGCGCCACTGCCTCGTTTTAATAAAATACAATAAATGGGAAATTTAATGAATAATATAAATATTTCTTGTTAACATCCGGTCACAACCATGTCTGATCTAGCAACAACCCTGTTTTATGACTAGAACAAGACATTTATTCACAAAGTGTTTATTCGAATGTCAGACTGATGTTAAAACAAAATGATACAAGAACAGACCATTTTAAACTGATATTAGGTATTTCAAAATAGCTGTATCAGCTTGGCTTCGATCCACTATCCGTGCATGCCAGTAAGGAACTCTCACCGCTCCACTATATCACTTGAAAGTGTACGTGCAGTTTAATACCTGTTTGCTCAACTAGTTCTTAGCTGAAGCTGTTCCAGTGCAATACATAAAAAAATTACCACTAGGTGTCACTGTAGAGACGGGTTTTGAAATGTTTCGAAGCTTCGACACATTTGCTTAAACTGTTTCAGTGTTTCATGAAGCCTCACTTTGCCCACCACTACATTATGGCAGCTGGGTGTGATGTGGGAGCCATGTTCATGCAGTCTGACATGATACAATTATTTGGGATTATTAAAAATAAAGCTACGGTCATACTGGGCTTTGTGTGTGCGAAATTTTGTCATGCGGCGCTGCGAAAAGGGGCGGGATTAAACAAGATGATTAGACATTAAAAAAAAGCGAGCGATAGATTAAATTAGATTCAATTTATTGTCATCACACATGTACAAGTACAAGGCAATGAAATGCAGGTAAATGGAACCCCCCGACCGTGCACAGACATCACAACTCCAGGGAAGACAGTTCACAGGAGGTGGAACAGGAAATAAAATACAATCAGGAGAGAGAGGCAAAAAAAAAATCCCTCTCACCTTGCTCTTAAGATAGAGCAATGTGAGATCAGGGAGAAGAAAAAGCCCCAGAAATCGAGCACAAAAACACACCGACAAGACATAACATTGCCACAGGGGGTGTGGATATAGTCCTGCAGCCATGGAGGCGCTGGTCACAGACCTGTCTACCCCCTCCAGTGGGTGAAAGCATACGAAGGCGTTGAATTGGGGCCAGGAAGTGTCGTGCTGTGTATCTGTGTGTGCGTAAGCCTGTATAGTCCAACAGGTGTCCTTGACAGGGAGCAGGAATTTCAGAGAGTCTCCTTATCTTGCTATCCAGGAGAAGTTGTTTTCCTCCAGCCGAGGCCGTCTGGCAGGAGAAAAGAAAACACAGGGAAGCCGAAAGAGTAGAAAGATACTTCAACTTTAGGTCAATACCTGCCAATTTCACAGATATTTAATGTCCATCACTCGTCTCCAGATCTAGCCAAATTTTGTTGCACAGCTGCTAACTTCACCCCGATGTTTTCCAGTTTGCTATCTAATATTGCAGTCTGATTATTAGCAAGCCTGCCCATCAGCGTTTCAATCAAGCCGGCCAGACTGGTGGGGTTTTGAGCAGCACTGACCGCTTTCATTATTCGTCGATACGCCAGGGCCCCGCATAAGCCCATCAGCAGAAACCCTGTTATCAAAGTTCCGAATAGGTAAATGTCTTCAATATCCTCCAGAGACAGAGCAGCCAGGCACAGGACGCGCCACTTCTCCCACCCGTCCATCACGTATCCAGCTGCAAACGTCCCTGCAGGACAGGTGGGCTCTCCTGAGCCCAAACTTCTCGTCAAGAAGATGGTGTCAATCACATTCAGAGACCAGTTGATCAAATCCATAATTCCTTATTCGTTTGGATAGCAGGGCACGGAGATCCTCAGAGATAGAATAAGACAAAGACAAGAGGAGCTAGCGAGGAGAGATATGGGACGGAGAGGGAAAAAGTGCGACCGCCTTCGCCGAGAGCCAAAGATAGCTCCATGTTTTAAATTTCTGTCCAGAGAGGTCCTGTTTTGATCCTCGATTGGTCTCACGCAGTCAAGTGATGCGATTTCGCAGGTCAGAGTTCACCAAGCTTGAACTTTACACCGCAGCAACCTGCGAAACTCGATGCATGACCCTGCGTTTCCGGTCTGACGCATTCGCGTGCGTATGAATGGAAGTCTATGGGAGGAAAAGCCCAGTGTGACCGCAGCTTTAGTCGCACAGTGTGAGTTGAGCTTAACAAATGAGAAGCTTCTCTCTGCATTGGATAGATTTAAATAACTTGTTAGCAGCTGAAACAATAATCAATGCAGTAATTATCCAATAGGAGGCTGTTATCTATTTGCTTAGTTAAATTCAGGTGATGACTATTTTTTTTTTTTTTTGAATGGGCAGTGTGTTTAGACAAGGTTATCATAATGTGACGGGATGGCAAACTTAAAGTCATATAAAACCAGATGAAATCTGATCAATAAACATAGTTTCTTATCATAAATGTATTATTTAGTTCCTTTATGACAAATTAAAACAGCACACAAATAATCACCAAAAAACAACAACACCAACAAAATAAGACAGTGGACTGGCAGAAACAAAAATGCAGACACTTATTAGAACAGCAGAATGGTAGGAAGATTCATTTTTAATATTCTTTTTACTGTCAGTTCTTTAGGCATGATATTTAAATGCATATATTAGAAAAGCCTTATTCCATGTCCTGCACTCTTCGGCAGATGTCAGCTGTAAACTCTGAGCACTTCGAGTTTCCACCAAGATCTTTGGTCAAAACCTGGAACATAAAAAAAATGGGTAACATACGTAAGAGAAAGATATGTCTTCATAATGGAAACCAAATTAAAGGTGCCATAGAATGTTATTCTGTATATACCTAGGCATGGCTAAAATAATAAGAGTTCAGTATATGAAAATGAAATAACATGAGCCTCAAACACAATTGTTTCCTCCTCTTATAAATCTTGTTTGAGCAAAAGACCACAGAAATATTCTTCGCCACCCTCCTCCAACCGCTAGATTGCAGTGAGTATCTTCTTCCCGTTGATTACGCTCTGCTTACTTTGTTTTAGCCACGTTGCAAACTCAGCACTATAAGAGGTAGGGCATTCTCGTACCGCGCACCAAAACTATGGAATGCTCTACCTACAAACACCAGGAACGGCAGTTCCCTGGACTGTTTTAAGATATTACGTAAAACTCACCTTTTTATTATTGCTTTTAATCTATGAAGCTTTGTCATTTTTAACTATCTGTGTTTTGGTATTTTATGTTTCTCTATTGTGGTTTTATTCTTCTGAAAGTGCTTTGTGTCTGAGAAAAGCACATTATAATAAATACATTTATTATTATTACTTATGTCATTGTATTCACAAAAAGCCCCCAGTCTCAGCTCCAAGTGTGTTTATGCGTGGAGGCTTTTAATTTGAATAAGGCCGCATGGGCAGTTCCGGTGAACTAACATGATATAATAAACTTCCCACATTTAATATTTGCTTTGTTGAAAAATCTATGATCTACAGCCTGATTGAGACACAATACAAAGGTGGCCTCACATCAGAATCACTACTGAATCAAAATCACTAAAACAAAATCACTACTGCATCAAATTTCATTATCATTACCTTTAAAATATTTTAGTCTTTTCTATTGGTTTTTAGTTCTCAGTTGCGGTATCACAGCAATTATACAGTGCCTATAGAAAATCATCATACCCTATGAAAACCTATACACTTTCTCACATTATGTCCTGGAAAATAAAATAAATGAAGTCTAATCTTTTTTTAGTTGCATTTAAACATTATAACCCTCATCATTAATGTGTAAAACATTATAAACTTGCTCAGGTGCAAGCAATCAACTCCCAAATGAAACTGCCGGTGAATTGCTCCATGTGACATCAGTTGGAGAGGTGTTGATTTTAGTATAAAAAAGCAGTTTTTTGAAGAAGCTACTGTTAATAGTGCATGGTACTGCAAAGAATTCACCATGGTAGGGAAAGTGCTTTCAAAAGACCTTTGGGATAGAGTAATAGAAAGGCACAGGTTAGGAGAAGGCTACAAAAACATTTCAAAGACTTTATCTATGCCTCTGAGTGCTGTTCAGAGCATCATTAAGTGGAAGGTGCATGGCAACACCAGCACATTGCTTAGATGAGGCCATTCATCCAAATTGAATGACAGAGACAGGAGGACATTGGTAAGAGAAGCTACCAGGAGGCCAAAGGCAACTTTGAAGGACTTGCAAGGTTTTATAGCTGGGTCTGGTCAGTCTGTGCATGTGACAACTATCTCCCAAGCTTTACACAAAGCTGCCCTGTATGGCAGGGTGGCACAAAAGTAGCCTTTTCTAAAAAAACTTTTCATTAAAAATGCTTGCGCTATGCAAAAACTCATTTTGATGAGTCTGACACCCTTTGGCAAAAAGTGCTATGGTCTGATAAGACCAAAATTGAACTTTTTGGACTGAACTGCAAGTGCTATGTTTGGCGAAAAGCAAACACAGCAGACCACCCACAACATGCCATACTTGTGAAGTATGGTGGTGGCAGCATTATGTTGTGTGTATGTTTTTCTTCAGCTGGAACTGGCAATTGGACAGGATTGAATGCAAAATGGATGCTGCTAAGTACATCCATATTCTTGAGGAAAACTTGTGTCCTTCTGCTAGACAACTGAAGCTGGACAGGTTATTTATCTTCCAACAAGATAATGACCCGAAGCATACTGCCAAAAAAGCAACAAAATGGCTCCAGGAAACGAAGGTAAACATCCTTGAGTGACCAAGTCAAAGCCCTGACTTAAATGCCATTGAAAATTTGTGGATGGATTTGAAGAGAGCAGTCCATTCCCGCTCACCAAAGAATGTTTGATTTCAGGCAGTCTGGCAAATAAAGTAACTATTTCAAAAAGATATGATGATTTCTACAGGCACTGTATATAAATGTCTGTTCAAAGGCAAATCAGTATATGTATCTTTATTATTATTTATTAATTTTAAATGTTTACATTTGGATAAGCTTAGCTTCCTACATAAATCATTTAAAAAATGTTTACATATTTATTATGTTTCTGTATATATTGTATATAGTACTAATCAAAAGTTAGGACACATGAATGTCTAAGTGTTCTTTTGAATGGTACTGTACTATAATACGCATATATAAATATTGGCCTATATATCATTATCTGTATTTTTTTAATCCCTGATATTGTTCCCAAAAAAAACTGGCATTTTTAATATTAACTCTACTCTATTTCTATAACATATTTAATGTTTAAATTTATATTTCAATGATTGACTTTACCTTTTTATCTCGTATGGTGTCAAAGCAAGCAGTCTCAATCTTTTTTGCATGACCATGCAGTCCCATGTGGCGCAGCATCATGACGGCACTAAGCAAAAGGGCAGTGGGGTTTGCCATGTCTTTGCCTGCAATATCAGGAGCCGTTCCATGTACCTAACATGTAAAAATAAGAATCATAATTATTAATTAATCATTTATTGATTATTATTATTATTAGAATGATGTTTTATATAGCTGAGCTATTGCATCAGCCCTAGCATCAAAAACATACAGATTCAAATATGGCAACGCCATTGGCTCCGATGTTCCCACTGGGAGTGACTCCAAGACCGCCAATCAATCCAGCACACAGATCACTGAAACACAAAATCGAAAGCTGGCAAAAGATGCATTATTGAGATAACTATATCCCATATGCGATTAAAGTCCTGTCTTAAATAACACGGTTGCAGATCAAAAAATAATGTACGTATGCAAATCAAAAAAATGTACAGAGTGTAAAATTATAACATGCAAAAATGAAAAATAAATGCAGAATAAGAAACAACGAGGTGGCATACTGAAAGAAAACGAGGGTGAATCAAAAATGAAAACACGTTTAGACGACAAAAATTTTTCCACTCATATTTGAATATTTTGTGTGCTTGTGGTCTTTTCCCCTTCGCTCTTGTTCCAACATCATCATTGGTCCACTAGTCGAGATTGACAGTTGCTCCACTAGCCAATAAGATGAAGGGCGAGTTGACGTCACTTCAAAACCTCTTGTTAAATTGAGTTTATTTCAATATAAACTTTTATACTGTATCGGACACAGTTTGTCCGTGATTCGAGAGTCGATCTACTGGCTTTCCATAACAAAAATCAGTTAGGATGATGTTGTGATGCATAATTTCATTATACGCAGACCTCTCGTTGTTATATTGAGAATCTTCTTTAAAAAAAAAATAATACAATTATGACACAGCCAGATCAACACAGTGTGTCTGAATTTAATTACAATATACTGTACATAATAATAATAATAATAATAATAATAATAATAATAATAATAATAATAATAATAATATGAAACCCCGGTAACAGGTGTCTGATGTTACAGTATAAATGTTTATATTGATATGAATTCCCTGGAATCACAGATGGGTGTCTGAAGATACAGTATATAATATTTATATGAATCCTCTCTGATCACTGGCTGGTGTTTATATTATCTAAAACTCCTGAATACAAACGCACACACTGAGCAGCCACGAGTGGCATTGGAGTGATGTCAAACAAAACTCGAATTGCATCTTTTGGAAACACAAGCATAGAATGCAGAAACAAGAGTGAAGGGGAAAAAACTGAGCAAAGACTGCAAAAGCCTATTTATTTAAAAAAAACATTTAAATATGAGCGCTTATTCTGTGTTAGTTTTATGCTCATTATTTTTTTCGATCTGCAACCGCAATACTTTAGGTGGGAATTTGACCTAACTCACCTTAAGATGTCACCATAAAGATTAGGCATTACGAGCACATCAAACTGAGAGGGATCTTGCACCATCTAGTGAAGAAAAATATAATACTGAGAGGTTGCCAACTAAAATGATTAAAACTTGGTCATATATCTATTTAGAGGAGATGGGACTATATTTAAATATTTATTAGACTACATTGATAACAAGCACAAAGATTAGTTATAAATGATTATAAGATATCAAAATTCATTTAGAATAGTTAGATATAATCTGTCTAAATTTTGATAGACTGGTTAGACTTTAAAACGGTTTAACATTGCCTAAATGCAATTTAGAGGAAAAAAAAAGTATGCTGATTAGTTGAACATATTTCTGTGCATCAATGGATTTGCTCTTCAGTGTTAGGGCTTTCAGCAGTGAAAATTAAAATCACACTGAACTTCAACTCTGAAAACTGGACTGACAGTTTCAATTTACTAGAACTTCTATGTTAAGCTGCTTGACTCAATCCACATTGTAAAAGCGCTATATAAATAAAGATTAATTGAATGTTTTTGTAGTTTTAATTATTATTATTATTATTATTAATTTTTTGGAGAGATGTTCGAACAATCCCAAATTTAAATACATTTCACAGCTTATATTTTCTAAAGTATCTTTATCCCATAATCCTATAAAGGGATTCTGTATTTTGAAAATTTTCTTTTTTCTTTTTTTGTTTAATAAAATATATTCTTTTTTTCCAAATCTAAGTAATGAGACAATACATTTAATTTTTGTTAAAATGTTTTTTTGTTTTTTCAATGATGAGCTACTATAGGTTTTGCTTATAATAAAAAGAACATCAATAATTTTTATCTGTGCTATTTGAATGTGCATGTTACAGGGAAATTATTTAGCAGAAATAGTTTAGGACATTTGGCAATGTTCCGTTACAATGCTATGACTTTTGGAAAAAAATTCAACTTGGAGACATTTCCATAAACAATGATCTTATCAAAGTTCTTATCTCTTGATTGCATTTTATAAATTGATCAGGAATGCCAGAGTTCGATTGTGAAGTATTACCGAAGTTATGTATACTCTAAAATTATTTCACAGAAGTTTGAACCTCATATCAATTGTCTGGGTTTGGGCCATCAGACTTTCCCTTAACAAAACAGGCTGCCAGAAAATGAAATTACATCTTGGAATTCATATATCAAAACTGGAACACACTCTTTTTCCTGCTTAGATACGGGTGAAGTGGTGTGAGCAGTCTTTGATTTATGCAAGGTATGTGGTACAATCAATCATGAGATTTCACTGGGCAAAATAAACAAAGTATTTCAAATGCTCAAATTCCAGTGTGACTGCGGCAATAATAATAATAATAATAATAATAATAATAATAATAATAAATAGTACGTTTCACAAAAATCTGATTTCGAGGAGACCACGACACCTTAATGATTGTGCAGCACTGAAAACACCCTCTCCAAACCACTCACATATTTCTAAGTCTTAGAAGAGCAACCAAATGCTAAACTACGTAAAATCATCGAAAATGTCTACCACAGACCAAACTTGTTCATACCCAGGAGCATGCAACCTCTCTGCTCAAGAAGAAATTTAGAGAATCCACCACCTCCATTTCCCGTGCCAAGCAGGATGGTGCAATTATGACTGGAGTGAAACAAGCCCTGAGTGAGCAACATTTTAAAGAGCCCATATTATGGGTTTTTGAAAATGCCCTCTCATGTAGTGTGTAACACAGCTCTAAGTGAAGTGAAATATCCAGCTAAGGCTTAAATCTGTAAGTGTACAGTGTTTAAAACTATTGATTCATCTATAAAAGAGTCGACTCATAGTGCTTTAAACGAGTCGACTTGATAACGAGTCATTAGGTGTTTCGTGATGACGCAACTACGAAACAATTAGTGTGCGCGCAAACCTGGGAGATTTGAAACCTGCGGCCCAACCCACTTATACAGAAAAAAAGCCACACACACACACACACACACACACCGGTCGAATTAAGACACGCTGTGCAGATGGATATTATTGACAGTCTACCCAAAGATGAAAGCTCAGCATTATAGCCCAGCCTTGAGCAGTTCGAGTACTTCTGGAAACTACATGCTTACAAAGAAGACTTCATCGGCCGTTTGTTAAAGGAAGGATCAGTAAAGACTGTCAGAACATGGATCAGTGCATCATGGATCAATTTCTTCCTCCATTTCACAAGTGTAAGTACGTGCGATTAAAATTGTTGCCTCGTCTACTCTAGCTTGCAAATTATGTATTTAGTTGTGTTTGTTACTTGTAACCGCGTGTACTGTATCAGGTTAATTCTTTATATTCTCATATCGTGTGTAAAGCCACGCTGAAAATGTGATGCGTGTCGCTTTGTTTACTGATCGTCAGCTGTTCCTACACACATGCAACAGTCAAGTTTCAAAATAGTTCTAGGCGAACGGTGATCACTCCGCTCTTGTGTGACCGTGTGTGTTGTGTCCTCTGAGGAGGAGTGTAATGTGTGTGTGTTGTGGCCTCTAAGGTGGAGGGTAATGTGTGTGTGTGTGTCCTCTGAGGAGGAGGGCAATGTGTGTGTGTGTGTGTGTGTGTGTGTGTGTGTGTGTGTGTGTGTGTGTGAAAAGAGCAGGTAGACTGTGTAGGAGATCTCCTCGCCAGTTCTTAGTTAAAAGTTAATCATCAGTATTTTCAAGTCCATCGTCTGTATTTACATTCACACACTGGCAGTTAAAATCTACGCCTTACACTATGAAGCGTAAATGCACTGTGACTACTTTCATATATTGAAGGCTGTCAGTGTCGACCAATCGCAGCAGGCTGTCATCGGTCCAATCAGCGCTTCGTGCTGAGGAGAGGTTTGGGAACAAATGAATCACTGAATGATTCATATGGGAGTCGCTGGGATAATTAGGTAAAAATAAATGCAGATTATAAGACCATGAAAGTGTTTTTTGACCTTGGATGCAAATTAGACTGTTGTTGGAGACCCTTACAACCAAAATATGACCCTATTTCATGTATAATAGGGGCTCTTTAATTGATTTAGAAAGAATTGTCACTGCTGTTGTCAAATCTGCCATAGAGGATGAGCCAACACCTCAGATTTTTAGATCTAAAACGCGAAATTAATAATACCAGTAAGCAGTTAGCGCTGTAACTGGTCAAATTGAACAGGTGGGCAAATCCGTTAACCTGCTTCAATCCTGGTACAACTGCATACAGCAGGGCTATTCAATTAGTTTGTCATGGGGGCCAGTTCATGAAAAGCATCCCAAATGAGGGGCTGGAGAGATATGACTTTTAATATAATATAAGTGATGACACAGCAATATAAGGGCCCATATGCTGTATTTTTGCTTCTTAAGACACCCACGTTGAGTTTTTCTACATTAAATTAACAATTAAAATTATTAATAATGTTAGGCCTCTGAATTGTTCTTTGTTTAATGATGTTAAAATGCAGCTGTTAATACATGAGCACTGACCTTTGTTATTCTGTTATTCTTGCCCAATAGAAAATAAACTACACTCTCTAGCATTATCTGTTTGCTTGTCTCAGTTTTAAAGGTAAGGTTGACACCCAGTGGTTGAACTATGTTTTGCACCCCTTATTCAAAACACTTTCACCCAGTCCCAGTTTTTGCCGTATTGATTTCATTAACATTAACAACATTTTTGATTGCAAATCCATGATACCACATAATTAGCATTCTTGGTGTTTTCCCTGTTCGGAAGAGTTCACATTTATCAGTTGCCAGCATTAACCCTTAGAAACAATTGTGCAAAAAATCCTAGTTCTGGCTAAGCATATTATATTATACAATTATACTGCATGTACTTGTGCGTGCATGTGAGAGAGATAGATGCAGGTGTATAAATACACTGTTTAGTCCATGAAGTTCTGAGAGCTGAGGTGCATATTTAGATTTTCTCAGATGTATCTAGGTAAGTGCAAAAAAGTCTCACTCTCACTCAGAGACATGCACACTATAATTTGCTGTTATACTCCATATAAAAGCCAGAAGCTAAGCTTTTTTGTAACTGTGGATACAGTTTATTTTTAATTATGTTCCAGAGAATTATAAAAAAATAGCTCTCTAGTAGTTGACAAAGGACAGCTTCCAGAATCTTGCCCAGTTCAGTGCTGGATTGGCCAAAAACTTCTCAAAGAAGCAGCAGTTCTAAAGACATAAACAAGGACATCAGGACATAAACAAGGATGTAAACATGGGAAATGCTGTTTGACACCATTAACAATTTAGCTACAAATTCATATGTATCCATCAAACCTCTGTACACACACCACAATCTTAACCAGTGATACAGTGTCACTCTATGCGGACCCCTTTGTGAGAGTTTTACATTTGAAATAATGAACTTGAGTTCGCAAAAGATATGTGAACTGAACATATCGAAGTATTACTTATACATGCATATAATCTGAATATATATTAAAATGCTTATGAAATTTTATTTTAAAAAACCAGACATGAGGTTTAGCTATGTCCTCTTCATTTTCTGTGTCTGATTCACACTCAAATTGATATGGCTACACTGACTGACATCATTTACACAACGAGGCAACAAAGCATGCTAGTAGAGGCGTGATGTTTGCTGGTGACGTGGAAACCGATCTGCAAATCACAACACATTAGGCTAGCTAACCAATCAGAGCCCGCTGAGGGTGGGATTTCGGAGGACCAGGAAATATGATAGTTGTTTTCATGTTAGCTGAGTAGCTGTATAAAATTTTACTTGAGAAAAAATACATGATTTTTTATAAATGAAGCACGAGCACACACAGTTTTGCACCCATAAACACAATTAAGTCTTAAAAACCACTCTGCACCACCTTTAAGAATTTCTCAGTTTAAATATGTATATATATCTTTTTTTTTTTTTTGTCAAATTTAATAACATGTTAAACCTGTGACATTAAACATTTGCACATTCACCCAATAAAGATGTTACTTATTAATGACTAAACTCATGTCAAAATTATTTTGTAAGTCAGTTTTTTAATTTAAATCCCATTAACTCTTACTCTTTTTAAGACCTGATGAAATTAAAATGAATACTCTACATAGGATGTGCAATATTGACAAAAAAGATATACATCAATATTTTTTGAAAATGTTAATTTATTTTTATTATTTACAATTATTTGCTATTTTTACTAAAATTCTTTATTTTGGTAAAAATGGTAACCAGTTCAGCATTAATTAAGTACAACATTACTAGCTAAACTGTTAAGAAATCTTAGATACTATAAGAAATATTGGCAAAGATGAATGCAACATTCATTTAAAACTGTATTAATAAACTGAATGTGCCTAGATACAAAAGACACAATATTGAGACTGTAAAACTGCATGCAGCTGGTGAACAGCATGCTGAACTATTAACGAGAGCAGTTAATAAGAGCTGTTAACCGAACTGCAGTCTCAGTTTCTGTTATTTCTCTCCATAATGTAAAGCCTATACATAATTTAGCCAACGGATATGTATAATAAAGTTTTAACTCTGATTTATATTTGGTGACAATGTCTGTGGGCAATACCATTCAAAATTAAAGCGCGTCTTTTCGATTATAATGTCTTATTGCTCATAGTCATATATTAATATAATGACGTATGACAGCTAAGCTATGACAGCCGAATAACCTGTGCAACCCTGACCAATGTGAGGAGAGTTACTCACACGTGACTTGTTTTAACCATTTTGTTTAGTTTAGAAACTTTGCTGTTTTTCGTTTAGAAAAACATTAGATAGTTTTGATCAAGACTGAGGGTGACTAACAGATTTATGAAAAAAAAAATATCGGATACATTTTTACAGCAGTTTTAATTTATAGTTGTTCTAATCCGAAGCATAATGAAAGGTTAATAAATGTAAACAATACACAAGGGTTACATTTTTTTTTTCCTAACATCACTTGAAATTCCTATTTTAGAAATAGTTTCTATTTCTTGTGACTGTACTGCATAAACGTCTGTGACAATGATGACCTCAGGTACTGATTATGCGCTTTACTCAATGTTAAATGCTACCATGTGAGTTTGAATACAATGACATTAACATGACATCTATAAACATACTGAAACAGCAGCAGATTGTTAACCTCAGTTTGAAATTACAACTGTGATATTTGTTGATTTGCACTGAAGTTAAAAAAGATTTAATATGTATAAATTAGATTATAAGCCTTACCATTTCATTAAAGTTCAGTATATTATTCTGTGCTTCTGAAAGGCTGTATTCAAATGTTTCTGCGGTGTTAAGTCTGGTGCTAATAGCCAAATTGCTGGAATCTTGTTAGAACACTGTGTTACAAAGAACCTGCTCAGCTAAGTTTACAATTAAAATGTTTATTTTTTTCTAATTAAAAACCAAACTCTAAATCTATTTCTCCCTTCACAGACCTGCTGCTGTCGCCCTTCAACCTTCAAGACCTGAAATTCATCATCATGTGTTTTCCCAATGAAACCCAGGCTGCTGAAATAAAATTGGGGTAAACTGGTAGTGGGTGAGTTATAGAGGACATAACAAAAGCATACATACCAACACTAAATGCCCATTTTCAAATTGTTTTTCAGATAAATTAGTCAACTATCTGCAAACGTATTATGGTATTTCTAGGATTAGGAAAGAGTCAAAAGCTTACATACAGCACACTTAAGCTCAGTTTAGTCAATGCATCCGTGCAAGTTCTTCTCGTGAATGACTTTATGGAGCGTCATATCCACTGCACCCCATCATTCATTTTTTTTGTACAGTTCTACATGATTGACCTAGTTTAGATGAAAAGCAAAATAATAATTCTTTGTGGCTATTTGGAGTTTCGGAGAACTGTCTGGCCTTCAGAGGAGATTACTACTGATGACAAACCATGCTTTACTGCTACTGACGCTAGATGTGTAAAAAAGTTCTAAAAAATTAGGAATGAAAGAGATCTATACTTACATTGAGACACACTGTATCCAGATACATCTCAGTGAATTTCACATCCTTAAAATTCTCTGCAACCTCTCTGCACTTCCGCAAAAACAGACCATCAGACATCCGCCTAGAAGAATCATTTATTTGAATGCTTTATTTATTAAATAACTAAACACATTATATTTTTACCAAAATAAGCAACTGATTCTATTAGGGATCTAAACAATCTAAAAACAAATGTTCTCAAGCAGCAACATGAGCAGATTAAAAATTTGCAGTAATTTGTAGTACTTGAAGGGGTGTTTCGTAGACAATCATGAAACCTTTATAATAATGACATGACATGGTTGTGAATGAGATTTTATGCATTCACTTTATTTAAATTTCAACAATACTTCACATAATGTTTACTGTATTAGTATATTTCTAAATGTTGTCTTGGTTCAAATAATAACATTAACATAAAATAACATTAATTTTAAAACTAATGAATCCTAACCCTAACTTTGAATCATAGTGTATTAAGGATGTGATTTGTGATGCTTTAGAAGGAGGACACACTTACATGATGTTGGCTTTGTGAACAGCAGTGACACTGGGTTCTTGGTTATTCCTGGCATACTCAAATGCATACTCAGCAATGCGTCTGCTGGCCTCTTCTGTGATTAGTTAATACTCTGAACAACTCCATCCACAATCTGATTCACAGCAAAAAACAAACACAGTGCAATAAAAATAACGATGTGATAACCAGTTTGGTATGTCAAAATCAGTTAGATTGTACCAGATTTATTATTATTATTATTAAACAGACTTATGTTAGTACACACATAGAGGCAAGACGTTTATAAAAAAAAAAAAAAAAAGACTGCTGTGCAGTGTGGAAACTCATTTAAGTTTTTGCACAGCAAGTTTCATATGGTGGACTTCTATGGGTCTACATGTAGAACAACATGAACACACCAAATGGAAGATTAAATGAATGGGATTTAAATGACCAAAGGGTAAATTCTATATTTCTTCACACACTAGGGTTGGGACCAGAGAGCTCTGAATCAGAGGAGCTGTATACCACCTACCTATAGTGCACTGAAATATTAGCTGTCCCCACTGATTTCCTGCAACCACTGTGTAAAAAACTGGTTAACACACTGTTAGATGAAATTAACACTAGATCTGACATATGTGAAGGGAGCCAATATGCTGCTTTGCCACAAGGTCAAATGCTATGCTATTGTTTTATACTGGACCTAAAAGGTACAAAAAAAAAAAAGATAAATAGACATACAGCTGCAGGAAAAAAAGGAAGTGAATGCCATGATCTTGATATTATGTTGATATACTTGGGTAAAAAAAAAAAGACAGAAAAAACGTGTACACCAAATCACAAGACTACTACTAAATTGGAATTTGATTTTTGCATTAAAGGTGCAGTATGCAAGATTGACACCCAGTGGCTGAAGTAGGTATTGCACTCCAAATTCAAAACACTTTTCACCTGGCCTCTTAATGACTCGCAGGTTACCAGATTGATGACAACAACTGGAGTGTGTCTGACTAATAGAGTCTACTCGTGGCAAAAATAATATTTTCCATGTTAAAATGACTTCTTTGTTCCAATATCACCTGACATTTCTATTTCAGAAACTTTTCTATTTCTCGCAACTGAAAAGGAGCATAAACTTCTATGACAATGATTACTTCAGGTACTGATTATGTGCATTATTCATTGTTAAATGTTCCAATGTAGTTTGAATACTATTTTACGTGACATTTACTGCATACTGAAAGCAGCAGCCAACAGTTTACTACAAATCTTGAAAATAAAACAATATATAGTTTGAAATTAAACAATAGATCTGCAAGGATGTAAAGATTCACCTGACTCTTGATTTGATACAATTCATAAAACTAATCTCATGATTCACGATTTAATCACGTTTTTTAAAAACATTATTTGAGACAAATTTAGGGTGTACAAGAGCCCTTTCATTTTTTCTCAAATGCTGCACTTTTTTTTTTTTACAAAATAAAATCTTTTCTGCAATAACTAAATTGGAATTTTAAACAAAAAGTGAATAATACAAACTAAAGAAGACTCTAAGTTAAACAAACTAAAACGTTGAGTGTGCAGCTACATTACGAATTTAAAAGAATTCCAAATCAAAAATGAACAATACAAATGAAAGAAAGCTCTTTAATACAAAAAACTTAAACTGTGACTGTGCAAGGATTTGAAGAAATATCAGAAAATCTATGTTTGCTGACTATAAGCTATAATCTATAAGATGAGATCTTGTGTCCCCTGATACAATGTCCCCTGCTGATTGAAAAAACTTTCACTGGGGACTGAGATGGCTGGGTGGAGAGGTAAGCCTTTCCTAAACTAGAGAGCAGTGTTTACAGTAGGGCTGTGCAATTAATCAGTTTTGATTTCGATTTCGGCTTCTAACGATTATGAAAAATCATTAATCGAGATAATCGATTATTGCATCATTAACCCCCCCCCCTTTCCAGGTGTACACATTTGTTGCTCTGCAAAGCTCAGTTCCACGTGAACATTACTAAAAGCATGTACTGTAATGTAACTTGCAGCACGGGATGTGCATCATTCGTTGATGAACATTCGAATCATTCATGTTTAAAAGCAGCGAACGAAACAGCATGCTTCTGTGTGGGTGTGCATGCTAAGCCTCGGAGACGAGCGGAGCACACGCATCTAACGCCATCTTAATGCGAGCGCTTTCATGGTCAAATACATGCACATTTGTGTCAGAGCGCGGTGTTTAGTAAATATTCATATTAACCCTCATTGTGTATAAACAGACAAGTTGAGAATCAAAAGACATGTGAAAGAGAAACCATGTCAGAGCTGCGCTATTCTTAAAGTGACAGTGCAATATTCCTCCTGCTGGCTGTTTTTATTGAATCAAACAACAAATGGAGAAAATCACTCACTGCTCTTGACTGAACGACTTTGTAGCTGAAGTTTTTTTTTTCTTACAGTGAAGATGCTTAAAGCACAGTTTGTTTCATATTTTTATTCATTGTATTTATTTCCCTTCCTTATTTACAGGAAGGAAAATAACTGTGCATATATACAGTTAAAGTCAGAATTATTAGCCCTCCTGAATTATTATTATATTTGACTAGATATTTTTCAAGATACTAGTATTCAGCTTAAAGTGACATTCAAAAGCTTAAGGGTAATTAGGGAAGTCATTTATAACAGTAGTTTCTTCTGCAGACAATCAAAAATATATATTGCTTAAAGGGGCTAATAATATTGACCTTATAATAGGTCTTAAAATATTGCAAATTGCTTTTATTCTAGCTGAAATAAAGCAAACAAGCCTTTCTCCAGAAGAAAAAAATTTATAGGAAATACTGTGAAAAATTCCTCTGTTAAACATAATTTGTGAAATATATATATATATATTATATATAATTCACTGTGGGGCGAATAATTTTGACTTCAACTGATAATCGTTTGAGTAATTGTGATTACAATTATGACCAAAATAATCGTGATTTGATTATAATTTTTCCCATATCGAGCAGCCCTAGTGTACAGGTGGTCAATAGGCCCTCTACTCCAGGGGACTGGCCACTGGCATCAAACCCTGATATAATATATGATTTAATAAGCAATTATTAAATACACATAACTAAATTGAAAAAGAGGGTCAAAAAAGGAACGATATAATAACTGGTTTGTAACAGCACAGCTTTCTCTTCAGTCTGAAAAAATCTACACACTTTCGCTATGAAAACACTGATGCACCGTGTGACCTATGTAACGTTAGCACTCGACAGAGCAGCAGAGCTGCCGACCCTCCAGTCCGCGTGGTTTGGTCCTATTAATAGCTTTTTGCGTATAGACGTCTGTGACAGTAGTTTTTCAATGTGCTCATAAAAACCAACATCTAGGACTTTTTTAAAAACTCTAATTCTGTGTCATTTCAGAGACTGCTGCTTTTCTCCAGAGGTTGCGTTTAGCCATGAATGCAACACTGATGAAGCCTATAGCCTAAATCGAAAGTGCTTTCCACCAAGGCAACCCAGAGTGCTGAAATATA